>NW_011345592.1:0-2455 GCF_000735185.1 Notothenia coriiceps | reverse complement strand
CGTTAATAACGTTTTAATGAAGTTGAATACAGTATATTCATATGTGTCAGTGATTTCATGTCAATTCGGCAAACATAAACATAAATGATCGTGGTGAAGATGATGATTAAATTAGGATTAAAAATCGAGAGCCGGGCTGCATTTCCTCCCGTTCGTTTTTTTCGAATAACAAAATTATTTTGTTAAATAACAACATGGTGATGTTTTGTAAATGATTACATGTCTCTTATTTAGCACAGTAGTATGATATCCGTGACATATGGATCTTAACAAAGTTCCGCTGTACATCCAGCATACTGTATCTCACTTTATTTCACATGAGCTCCAGTGTGGAACCCCACTGCACCCCCTGGTGGATCAATGATCCATTGCAGCTGGCTTCATTATAATTACATTTATCTATCCCGGGGGCGGTCTCAAGTCAAGCTGGAGGTTTTCCCTTGAGCGAGGGCAGATCACGTACCAATCACGGCCCTCGCGTTTCAAACTGTCTGAAATGAATCGCTACATCTGTAGGAGCAGCTCGGGGTGCACCAAATGGCGCCCAAAGCAGCTGTTTACACCGCCAACAAGCAGTGCCAGAGTGAGTGATTGACGTTTGAATGAGAGAGAGCTAGACGGAGACGGAGTCTAAACAAAACTAGATAGCGAATATGGAGAAGGAAAATTATGTTTAATCACTTAAAGAAACACCCTTTGAGAGGAGGACACTGGAGGGAAAGCTGAGAGTAAAAGAGCTCGGACCTTTTAACCCTGACATAGGCAGGAGTTAAGGACAGAGGAAGGCAGTATACCTGCTATTTTTTCATGGAGCTGGTTTAGCAAGAAGGCTGGACTAACTACCTGTGTGCCTTTGAGCTAGCCCTGCGTATATGACATATGTTTTGAGTTTGTGTATATGTTTGCTTACATTTTGGTAGAGACCCGAGAAAGATACACCAGCCGCCACTGAACCATTTTAAACTACGTGTTGTCTCATTCAAATAAAAAAAAGAAAAGTGACATTATCACAAAAATGTAAGCAAAAAATGTACACATTGAGGAGACTTCAGAAACTCAGGGATTTTGATTTATTGATTGCTGTCAGGATAAAAAAGAGAGGCTCAACACATAACACAAATGCTCCTAAAATGAATTGCCAACCATTGCTTTAAGTGGCCCCTTGAAATAAATTATTCCTATGACAGCATTGCACCTGCTGCACTACTAACATGCTCACAATGCCACCAAGGCACGGATTCAACATTTTAATTACAGGGCTCATTGAGCTTTTTACTGCTCTTGTTATGTGGGGAGCTGGCAGCAGTGAGCTCATGTCCTCTGCACCTCAAACTGTGGTTGAGGATTTCAGGCACTCAGGAATTTGGCTTTTGATTTGTAAAAAAGTCTAATCTTAGTTCAGAGCATGACTGGGTAGAGTATCAGGTTTTGACAGGAGAAACAGATGCGAGCTGGGAAAGGTTGCTTTAATTACTGCTGTGTGTCAGTGAAATTAATGAATTGTGCTTGGGGTGTTGTAATTTCTTGACTTAAAGTGCACCTATCATGCCAATGTAAGGCATATATTATGGGTCTCAGATATATACAAATATATAAAAACATGTCTATGATGTGTTTTGCTCAAAATACAAACAGATCATGCATTTTAGACATTCCTCATATCCCTCTATTCCAGCCCTGTTAAGAAAAACGCAGATTTTGGGTCCTCAGCTTGAAAAAAAAAAAAGAGGAGGCGGAGCTAATGCCTGATCAGAATTCTACCGGAGATAAAGTTAAATTCTGCTGTGATAAAAGGCCATCCTGTTCTAAACCACATCAAGGATTATTTCTGAAAAAGTATGGAGTTCAAATGCAATTTCTCTTATGGGCTTATCACAAGGTGAGTTCCTTTTTTTATTTCCTGCTTTTTAAACACTGTGCTCTACAGTAGCCTCACTTATAACGCCGTGCGTAGGATTGACGTGGGAAGGTTGTAGAAATCCGAAAAATAGGTCCATACATTTTCCGCCACTTTCCGATTCACCAAACATTGCGTACCGGCGAGTAAAGTGCGTATGGCACTTCCTACGCCGGTTTCCCTTTATAAATCACAACCGACTCGAAATGCGGTGCAGCTTTTGCGGGCTTCACGTAACGCCCATATTTGCCGCTAAATAGTCAAAGAAACGCCCTTTCATTTATTCATTTTGACTGACTTTATGGAGAAGATCGCAGGAAATGACGACAGAACAGCTAAAAAAAACTTCTCACACCGTGTCAGATTTTATTATTTTGGGGAGGTCGAGATAAATCATATTGTTTGGTGGATGCAGTTTGAACCAGAGTAGAAGCATCGAGGTCGAATCGTCACCAAAATAAATAAATAAGTGGTCCGAAAAAGGTTAATGACAAAAAAAATACACATAGCCTTCCTAAGGCAGTGTGTTTGTACCGGGGACAGGAGACCCCCCCCTTG
>NW_011345591.1:0-1770 GCF_000735185.1 Notothenia coriiceps | reverse complement strand
AGCAGGAGAGGACTCTTTAAAGTAGAGACACTACATACTGATATACACCTGAACATCAGCAGGAGAGGACTCTTTAAAGTAGAGACACTACATACTGATATACACCTGAACATCAGCAGGAGAGGACTCTTTAAAGTAGAGACACTACATACTGATATACACCTGAACATCAGCAGGAGAGAACTCTTTAAACAAAGTATTGTGAATAGTTTCTGGTGAATTGGGAAGCAATATTTCTTCTTACAGTCCGGTGTAAAGCACCTTGGAAGAGATGGTTAAAGTGCTATATGTTAAAGTTTTAGAGTTCAGTTAAGATGGAAACACACTTGTGTCTCAACCCACTCTTTAACAGATAACAAAATGGGTTTAAAGTAAACGTCTCCAGACGTCTGGAGCTCCACCATACGTCCATTTCTCTCTCACCTTGCTGCGATGGATAGGCAGCGCTCACAGATATATAAAATAACCTGAGGCACTGTGTTTCAGCGGCGGCTAAATGGACGTCCAAGGCACTGTTTATTTCCTCTGAGTGCTTTCTATTTGGATTTATTTCATTGAAAAGTACCGGAAGGAGCAGTGAGGGAAACAGAGGGAGACGCATGGAGGCTGGAAGTACATCACAGAGGATTGTGTTTTTTTGTTCTTGTTGTTTGAGACAGCTTGCAGACTGTGAGTAATTAGAGCACACTGACCCGTTGTTTGCCAAATAATGAGCAGGGGAAGTCATCGGTCAGTAAATGAGCCTGGGGTCGCCTGTCAGGTCCTAATCATTAACTAATCTCATTCAATCATGACCTCATCCACAGACCCCCCATCAGACTGAGGGCTGTTGTTCTCCTGACATCACAGAAAACATGCGGCACATTCAGAGGGAACTTTGTTCTGCTGTCGTTATGAATATTTTATGAATCCATTGATTAATTTTGTCAGTAAAAGACATTGTTTTCATAAAATGTGAGCTTCATGACGATAAGGAGCTACAATGCTTTCAATCAGTATCAAACGATCGGTTTATTAGCCTTGAGGTCAATTCAAAATGCAGGTCATTAACTAATCATTGACTAATCTCATTTAATCATGACCTCATCATCAGACCCCCCATGGCTGTGGAGAGATGTTGTTCTCCTGACATTACAGGAAGCATGCGGCACACTCAGAGGGAAACATATCATCGGTCTGCTTTAGAGTTCTGATCGTGGCTGTTTAAAGAAGTGTTATGATGTCCCTTGATAGATTTTGGCGGGAAAAGACGAGTTTCTTTAAGCGTTGTTTTTATAACATGTGAGCTCCATGACGATAAGGAGAGACAATGCTTTCAATCAGTATCAAACGATCGGTTTATTAATTAGCCTTGAGATCAGTTCAAAATGTGGAAAAACAACATCGTGATGAATTTAATTAATGTATTTTAATTAAATAACTGATAAGAAGAAGACGTACATTTGTGTATTATAAGACTATAGAAGGAAGCAGGAAAGACTTTTAATCAATCATTTTTATTTAGTTATTCTTTTTTATATAACTTGATTAAAATCCTCAAAGAAATGTTCTGATAAAACAAATTATTTGAGTAAGAAAGCTTTGAACTTGCCTATCTGTCAACCTTCACAGTTTGTCTTTGATTGGAAACCTTCCTCTTCCTCTTCCTCGTCTTCCTCTCGCTCACTTCACATATCAAGTATCGGTGTCATAGATACTGTCATGCGTTTCAACATAATGATTGAAACATTTAAAAAGCCTCAGTGTGCTTTAGAGGAGGGTCAGTTAAGT
>NW_011345590.1:0-2823 GCF_000735185.1 Notothenia coriiceps | reverse complement strand
TTTTTGTATTTATTAAATTCCCATATATTTGCATTTATTTATTCATGTATTTATTTCCACATTTATCTATGTGTGAGTGCTAACAAAATCAGTTCACAAAAACAAACAGTCAAAAATTATGCAAAAGTAAATGCATAAAGAGAAATAAGAAAATAAATGTGCAGAAGATATTTTGTAATATTTTTAAATAAACAAAGCACATTTATATATACATTTTCAGTCAGTGTAGTTTCAAGCCTTATTCTTTATTAAACCAGTGAACAGAGAAGCAACTGCAATGTGTTTTTGTTTGCTTTTTACATTTATTTTATACATGACTGAATGGGTCTTTGGAGCAATTTTGTACAATTTTATTTGCAGAATAAATCCACATGAAGCGCAGATACCGCATTTGGGACACCAGCTTTAACCACTGAGCTATCCAATGACTTATAATCCAACATTCGTAACAAGTATATGTACAGGTCTAAAGTATTAAAGTATTAACAATATTAATCAAATACGACAACTAGTATTAAATTCATTAATATAAAAAAATATAAAATATCCATTATAAAATCACTCAAAAATGATTCGGTAAACTAAGCAATACAATTGAGCAATACGATTAAAATAGATGACTAAAATAAACTAAAAGAATAATTTGTATCAGTAGGCTATATATTGTATATTTCTATAATTTATATATAATTAACGTAATATAACTATGGAAACTGTTACTGTTGCTGAGACAAGGATTTGACAGCAGCATAATGACAAAAATGATGAGAAACATTCAATCGACAGATACATTTGTACATCAGATTTAAAAAAAGAGCAAGGAACGTCTTGACTTGTGCATTACAAAACATTTCACTTGCAGTTGCACTGCACCATCTTGGTTTTCTAAGCAGTATACGCAAACAATCATTATAAGCAACCTGGAGCTTCTGGAGGCTCGTCTTCTTAAACTTGACCCACAAGGGGGCACAAAGGCGGTGTGCATATTTTAGCCAATGCTGTTTGGTGACAGCACAGATAACTAATGTACTTTCAATTCCTCTGACAAGTTTCAACGAGTGTATCATCACAGGTGTCCTGTTTTGGGGGATGACATGAGACCAGGGCGTGTAAAACCGCCTCACTCCGCCGGGTGGTAGTAATGAGGCAGTGCGTCGATTACTATAATAACATCGTAGAAGAAGACGTGGGAGCTTCTCTAAAATGTCTGAGTACGCTGCATCTCAGAAGAGTGCCCTGAATTTAAAAGGCCTTGGGTCCATTTCAGCTGGAAAAAGGTACGTGTTGTTCCATTTGTGACATGTTTCTGCAAGAGGCGAGCCTTTTTAATTTGATAAAAACCCTTACATAAACAGTTGGAACTGCGAAAACCGTCTGATATTCAGGCGAGGCTAAGGTTAGCATGTATGCTAACAGAACAACACAGTTGTCACGTAAACATGTACGTTTAGGATGTGTAAACGATACAGTAATACATGGGGAAAGGACTTTTCAAATAGCGTCGTACAGTAGAAAACCACACTAGCCTCAACTGGGACCTGATTACAGTTTACGGTGACATTATGGAGTGGTACAGCTCTGGCTAAAAACATTACATCAGTGATTTAAATGTAGGTAACGCCACGTTAAAACAGCTTCAACAGTTCCCAGAGTCATTTGTATGTATATATATTTCAATCCCTCTGACCCATTCACAAGGCTTTTTGAAATACTCCCATACTGACATATAAGGGCTGTAATTGTTATACTATCCTTTTCTGCTGCTGTATTATAAGTCTATATTTCTGTTACTGCAATATTTGGTGTTTTATAGAAAGAATTTCATTTATCCAGAATATTTTATATTGTGTATTATTTGGGATATGTCTTTTTGTACTGTAGATAATATATGTTTATATATATGTTTATAATTGCTGTTTTTACTTTATTCCATCTTTTAATGCCTGAACTAACTGCTGCTGTAACACAAATCATTTCCCTATTTGGGATGAATAAAGTATCTATGTAAGTTAGGGTGGTCCTTATGCCATGCATATTTTCGTATTCATTCATTTTAAGCTCCAACCACCGGAATTCGTTATGATAGTCAAGAAAACTTTCCTGTTGAATTTTATTCAAATTCCAACAACATTTACCCCTCCCTCATCAACCTTTAAGTTTAGCCTCACGTAGGGTGGTCCTTAAACTTGAAAGTGGGAAAGTCTAAGCTCCAACCCCCAGAACGAATTCTATTCGTCAAGAAAACTCTCCTGGTGAATGTTTTCCTCAATCAGACAACATGTACCCCTCCCTCATCGACCTGGGCTGCCACACCAGCAGCAGGGTGCTGCAACTGAGGCTAAACTTCAAGGTCGATGAGTGGGGGGTAAATGTTGTCAGATTGAGGAAAACATTCTCCAGGAGAGTTTTCTTGACTAATAGAATGAATTCTGGGGGTTGGAGCTTCGACTTTCCCACTTTCAATTTTAAGGGCCACCCTAATGTAAGTTGCCTACATTTTATCATGTGTCTGTACGATATGTTTTTCATTGCTTATTGAATAAAGTGGTTGGTCTGGAAATCCTCTGATCAACATGCTTTACTATCTTTTTACAGGAAGAAGAAGAAGGCCAAGGAGACTAAGCGTCTCTTAGAGCAAGCCGCCCAACAAAACGAGGAAGAGGAGAAGAAGACATATGTCGACAAAAGAACACCGGCTCAAATGTCCTTTGACAAGATGGCGGAGAAGAGGGTAAGTTATCGTTCTCCAGCATTAAAGACCTGCAGCGAATGGGTCAGGATTTGACGCAGAGACCTGGCTAATCATTATAAATTAGCAGAAGT
>NW_011345589.1:0-2385 GCF_000735185.1 Notothenia coriiceps | reverse complement strand
GGGATGGGAATATGTGGCTCCCGGAGACCTGGACTCAGTGTTGCTGGATGAGCAGACGGTGAAACGGGAGAGGGAGCTGGAGGGAATGGAACAGGATCTTGGGTAAGCCGGGCCGCCACGTCTTCCATGCGGCCGCTCAGCTGAATCATACCCGTCGTGAGTTGGTCAAGCTTTTCATTCAAGCTTCTCAGGACGGACTCGTGCTGACCCACGAGCGCCCCCTGTGAGGACAGGGCCTGCCTAAAAAAATCAGTCTCTGCCTGGTCCATGTTTTTTGGCCAGATAATTCTGTTAGGGCTGGGTCCAAAGTTCAGGACCTACAATGGCAGCGACCAGATGGATTCAGTCTTTTAACAAAGTTTAATAAAGGAAAAAAGGAGCAACTAAAAAACAATCCACAAAATGAAGGTGGACCTAGTTCACGCTGGTGGCGGCAGCAGGACTCAGGCTGGCTCGAGCAGACACTGGAAAAACAGAGGAAAAAACAAGGTTACTCTTCAACAAAAACAGCAAGAGAAAATCACACTAAGCTAGGCTACTACGACATTCAGCTCTACCGAGTGAGACGGAATTATCTGGCACTGGAGTGTGAACATGACCAGGGTTTTATGGAGGAGTTGATTAGATGAGTACAGGTGCTCCTCATTGTGAACCAGCTGAGCCTTCTAACGATCACCACACTGCACAGGAGAGAGAGAGAAGACAGAGGGGAGGAGGAGAAAGCAAAACACCTAAACCATACCAGTCCAAAAGCTGTTTTCGCTATACTTAATCATGTGAGGCAGCTCAAATAACCAATTATAATTAATGGTGGACTCTATTTGGTACAGAGTATTGTGGTTTGTTTATTAAGTGTTTACTTTTATAATAATTGTTTGTGCTGTTTTCACCGTAAAATCCACAACCACTAATGGTCCAGGCCATTTTTGGCTTCATGCAACACTGAGCAACTTTCATAGGAACCGGCCAGATGGCGATTGTTGAAGATAAGAAGTCCAGCAGTCCCATCGATGTACAAAGAGACATATGTAAGTTGCCCAGTGGCACATGAAGACTGACTCAAAAATAACCGGATCTTCTGAGAATCTTCCGGTGATCTTCAGCATTCATTGCGCCCATTGAACATGTGCACTTGCATTTCCTTTAAACCCCACCTCTAAGTCGGTATATGTCGTATTCTGTCTCTGCCCAGTCAAAGGAATGGAGGGAAAAACACTCTGGTACAACATAATTGCTTCCTTGATTTTCTTCACTGGCAAGATTATGTTACCCTCCAGGAGTTTGTCAATTGAGGAAAGATTGCACCCAAGTTGTGCAGGCCATCGTTGAAGGTTCATGCATTTTGTATTGTCTCAAAAAATGCCTTATATTTCGTTCGCAAGAAGAAGACTTTCTTTTGCAGTATCACCCTGAAAACTTTTACACAGTTTGACACATCCATACCTGGAAGCTGGCCAATCCAGCCAGTCTGATCTGCTGGCCACTGAGCAGCTCCACCAAACAGGTTAGGGTAAAGGGCTTTGCTTAAGGTTATAGGGCAAGCGCTGCTTTTTGCTTTCCCTATCTCTCACCAGTCTGGAGAGGGGGACCTACAACCTCCTGGTCACAGAGGTTCAGCTCAGTTCTTATTTAAAATTGAATCCGCTAAAAGCAGAGTCTTCTGCTTGTAGCCAACAAAGTTAACTTCAGTTATAAAAGTCATATTGAAGCCATTTTGACCAACAAAAAGTAACAATAACAAATAGGGGCAAGGCTGAAGGTGACCCTTTATTATTCCCCAAGAGGAAATTCATTTTTTAATAATTAGATTACATTGTATTTAGCTGACGCTTTTATCCAAAGCGACTTACAATAAGTGCATTCGACCAAGAAGAAACAAACTTGAAGAAAACAGAATCATATAAGTACATCAGGTTTCATAGAGCCAAAACATTTCAAGTGCTACTCAACTGAGCCAGTCTTTTATTAGTATATAAGTGTTTTGTTAGTCATTTTATTGCTCGTAGTGGAGTCGAAAGAGATGAGTTTTCAGTCTGCGCCCGAAGATGTGTAGGCTTTCTGCTGTCCTGATGTCAATCGGGAGCTCATTCCACCATTTTGGAGCCAGGATAGTAAATCACCCTGCATAGGACCTTTACACATTAGGTCTGAATAGAGATATACACAAACACATGCATTTATGTCCGGAAAGGTTTTCCGGAACCAGGGGTCAGTTTGTGCTCTCGAGCTACCAGTCCAGACTTTGTATTTTGGTCCAATCGGGATTTGAACCTGCCACCCTTCGCTAAAGCCCCTGTCATACTGTCCCAAAATTGACACCCGATGGACACACAATAAAGGAAATGTTCAAATTCGGCTCTGATCTTAAAAACATCGGGCCATTCG
>NW_011345588.1:0-2069 GCF_000735185.1 Notothenia coriiceps | reverse complement strand
ACCTGGTCACCCTACACACACAGTTCTGCCCCTCATACACACACGCTTCAAATCAAGTTGCATAAATGCTTGAGCTACGTTTTTATAATAATTACTGTAAAATCTGCCTATTATGTTTTCGTCATTATTAAATCATCATCCTCACGATCATTTAATGTATCATATGTTCGCCGAATTGACATGAAAGCACTAATAAATGTAGTTTCATCCACTTGAGTTTACAAAAATAATCGATTTGTTTTTATATCACATTCGACGGGAGGAAATTCAGCAGCTCTCACTACCGATTTTTAATCCTAATTTAATCATCATCTTCACCACGATCATTTATGTTTATGTTCGTCGAATTGACATGAAAGCACTGACAAATATGAATATACTGTAATCAACTTCATTAAAACGTTATTAACGTGCCTAAACTCAGTAATTCACCATTTCTACGCATGACAACACACTTTGTCCGTGTTTGGCTCTCTCGCCGCACACTGAAGCGTTCCCGCATTGACGTCACTTCCGGCTTCCCCCAAAACCTCAAAATGAGTCGAAGGAATTTTCCCGCGATGTTCGAAATTATTGATATTTATCGGAACGGTATCGTTTTTTCTTTTTTAAACTGACGGTTCGAGATTACTAGTAGCCCACTATTTGATTGCACAACAGTTGTTGGGTTCGTGTCACAGGCTCTTTAAGTTATGAGGTCTTAAATCAAGAGTAAGGACATATTCTGACTAGAAATTTGACAAATATACCCGGCAAGATTTTGAGTTTTTGCCGTGTGATACAGAGATTCAGGGGAAGGAGGCTGCTACTATAAGTGCATCAGTGGGTTGCCACGACGACAGTTTTGACCTCGCAGGGTTTTGAAGAGCAAGCCAAGACAGATGTCTCTGCGTCACGTTCATCACACCATGATGAGAGCATGACACAGCTTTACCACCCAGAAGGATGATTTATACCTCCTGATTATTACACTCCACAAGATGATTCTGTGCAGGAATAAACTCACACTGGTTGAATCAGGACATGCATAATTGAACAAACTACACAAGTTGACCTCTGCCATTTTGCACACATAAATATTTTTATCTACTGCTGACACACACTTTTTTGCAATGACACATTTGGCTGCAACACGCACCTCCTTCTGTATATTAAATATTCAGCACATACAGATATATGCAATAATAATTGGTATAACTCTTGTTTGCTTTCAAATCTTATTAATTGCTTCAAAGATTATGTAAACGCCATGCTGGGGTCTCGGCCCACGCTGACTTGTTAGCTGTTTAAGGATGCTGTACACATCCCATTACAAGTAAAAAAAAATGTATGTCCAAGAAAAAATTATAAAAGACCTTGTCGTTGATTTTCAAACATCACACAACCCTAAAGTGTGTTTTAGGCTAGTCTTGATTTCAAATAGGAAATAATATGCTCACTTTCAGGTGTACATCAGTATGTAGTGTCTCTACTTTAAAGAGTCCTCTTCTGCTGATGTTCAGGTGTATATCAGTATGTAGTGTCTCTACTTTAAAGAGTCCTCTCCTGGTGATGTTCAGGTGTATATCAGTATGTAGTGTCTCTACTTTAAAGAGTCCTCTTCTGCTGATGTTCAGGTGTATATCAGTATGTAGTGCCTCTACTTTAAAGAGTCCTCTCCTGCTGATGTTCAGGTGTATATCAGTATGTAGTGTCTCTACTTTAAAGAGTCCTCTTCTGCTGATGTTCAGGTGTTTATCAGTATGTAGTGTCTCTACTTTAAAGAGTCCTCTCCTGCTGATGTTCAGGTGTATATCAGTATGTAGTGTCTCTACTTTAAAGAGTCCTCTCCTGCTGATGTTCAGGTGTATATCAGTATGTAGTGTCTCTACTTTAAAGAGTCCTCTCCTGCTGATGTCCAGGTGTATATCAGTATGTAGTGTCTCTACTTTAAAGAGTCCTCTCCTGCTGATGTTCAGGTGTATATCAGTATGTAGTGTCTCTACTTTAAAGAGTCCTCTCCTGCTGATGTTCAGGTGTATATCAGTATGTAGTGTCTCTACATGTCTCCATGCTTTAATGTTCAAAAA
>NW_011345587.1:0-2649 GCF_000735185.1 Notothenia coriiceps | reverse complement strand
CGCGATGTTTACAGTGAGAACAGCTGTGAGGTCCGTGCAGAAAGCAGAGCAGTGTGTAAAATATATATCACTCAGTATAACAGGCCTACGTTACTTTCTGTATTTGTATGCTGTAGTTTAGTAGATATCTACAAACAAAGAGTCGATATTTTTCTAAGACCATTTAGTGCTTCACATAATAAAATACACAACGGCTGCAGCCTGATTATGCTTTAGGAACTGTAGGTGTGTGTGATACAGTGTGTGCGTGTGTGTTGTACAGTGCGTAGATGCGGCGGACAGACAGGTCTCAGTTGGTTTGGTGTCCTATGCTTACTTTTAATACTTGTACAACTTTTGGCCCATCATTTAAATTCCCCATTTGAGCGACCAGAGAGAGAGAGAGGGGGGGGGGAGATATCAGTCTCTGATTGTGTTACGTTATTATGAGAGTGCTCTCTACTTGTTTGATTCTGAAATTGTATATTCATATAAATATATGTGTGTGTGTATATGTCCGCATCTGTAGCCTGTTATTGTCTCATTATACTGCACTGTCAATGCATTAAAAGTAAATATATACAAATCGTCATGAACACATCTGTCCATCAGAGGGCTGCTGTGCCTCCTGTCATCATTAATTGACGTCTCTTTAAAATGACCGCTCAGAGGAGAGGAGTTCTCATTTCTCTAACCGCCTGCTGCTTCCACTCCTCTCTCCTCGGTTCCCCTCCTCAGTCCTCCGCTCGCATCTCCTGTGGGCGGCACCAAGTCTCGAGGAGAGGAGTCGAGGATAGGACTCGAGGAGGGGAAATTTGAGTATTGAGAAACCTCTTGTGACAAGCAAATTTAGCTTACTTTTCTACTTGTATGCTCACTTGCTTTTCGACTTATCTGCTTACTTCTTGAGTATTTTCATGCTCTATCACTGCGGCTTCAGGTCTACAACTGACTCAAGCTGGTATTTTTATTGCTATTTTGACAATACATTTACTAGATATCAGCATCAAACAAATCTGTAGTCCTATTTGTATTTTTTTTCCTGTGGTTTAAAATAAATTAAATCATAATTTGTTGAGCTACACCACAATTGTTTCATGTGCCATGGCAGTTATCCAGCAGCCTTGGTTGGGATTCCCCTTTTTCAAATAGATGTTGTGTTCATTCTTCTCATGATAGAAAGGGAAGTTTCTCTCATCACATTGAGAACCTTGAGCACCAATCAAAAGTGCATGGCTGTTGATTCACTGTCACATTTCTTTGTCCCTTTGTATCTTCCAAAGAACTCCACTTCCTCTTCTGCCATCTTGTGTTCATTTTCAAAACCTGCTACACGGATAGGATGTGATTTAGAGTAAGATGTGGTAGCTGATGGCAGGAATTGTCAGGAATATAACAATAAAAAGGTCTAAAGTTGAGCCAATTTTAAAGCATGAGTTTAGTATTCTGATACTCACTTCCCTGCTAGAGCTCATTCTGAGATAAGAGCCCAGCTGCCTGCTCTGAAACTGCCAAGATACCAAGCTCTTTATTACACGTGGAATGAGGACTGTGTAGGAACGCAGCCCTCTAAAACTGAGCAGCAAGATGATCATCACTGTAATCACAAGCCTATTTTGCTTGGCTGCAAAGATAAAGGAGAGGCTGTCCTCAACCTGAACTTTGCCGGCTCCCAAGTTGTTATTGATGCAATGCTCTGAATTACACTTCCATTAGGATATGATATGATAATTAATATCCATGTCCATTTAATATTTACAAAACTATGCATAGAGTATGGACATTATCTAAACTGTATCAGTAGACGTGTTATTAAAAAATGCAGAAGATTGGTGCATGGCAAAATAAAACATAAACCCAAATTGCAATTTCCCTGCACTTTAACATTTGTAGTTACAATGTGTTTAATAACAATGAAGTGTTCATAGCATGAGGCAAATAGAACATGTATGATCCTTTGCAATTTTTGCAAAGACACATTTAACAGTAGGCCTATGCTTTATTGAGAAAACCAAAAATTAAATATACTGTTGATAACCATCTATGGCTTGTTGGTCTAGGGCAGGGGTGGGGAACCTCCGGCCTCCGGGCCGTATACGGCCCGCGAGACCATTTGGTACGGCCCTCGAGGTAATTTATAAACACACGCAAAAAAGAAAAAAATTAAAGAAATCTAGACCGCAAAAAAAATTAAACAAGCAAGTGCCTGTTTTTCCTGCCCAAGGTCAGGGTCCTTGAACACAACACGAGCCTAACGTGTCATCACGTGGTATATGTCTCGTCTGACAGGCGTGCAGTTCTGACGGAGAGCACCAGGAGACGGCTCCAACACTTCACAAATTGCAGTAGGCTTACCCATAAGGAGCCGTACACATGCCGCAGTTTTTGCGTGGCTCGGTGGCTGTGTCTTTAGTTGAAAGCCCAGAGGCGATCTGTTCATCTGTCACACTGATCATACAGTCAATAACTTTCTTGTTATTAGCATCTGTTAGCTAGCTATGCTAACGAATATAAGAAGCTTTTTCTCCAACCAGTGAGGTAAAGGCACATCTTTATATGGTCATTATAGTTATAACTAAATAAGAGAATAAAGTAAACAGGTATAAAATACTATATAACAGTAAAAAAAAGTTGTTATTAATAAACAAGAATACAGTTTGAAAGGGGAAG
>NW_011345586.1:0-3711 GCF_000735185.1 Notothenia coriiceps | reverse complement strand
CTACTTATAGTAGATAAAGTACATTATTCCAAGTTTACTATAACTTTGGTTAATAACACGGGAGAAACGGATCCTCTCTCCTCTCTCTCTCTCCTGACAGCCCGTCAGTTTCTCATGTAGCTCGCTAAACAGTGGGCGGGGCTTCAGGTGATCATGCAGAGCTGCGTGTTTCCATCAGACTCAGCAGCTGATCTTTGATCTCTCTCTCGCGTCCGGTTATACTTCAATCGCGTTTATGTCCATATCGATCAGATTCAGCTCTCCTGATCGGCCTTTATAGAGAGCACCAATCAAACTATTAAGAGTGAATATCGGCCGATAATGACCGGCGGCCGATCGATCAGAGCATCCCTAATTATTACCGGACATTTTGACCGGCAGGTTTTGAATTTACCGGTTTTTAATACATTTTACCAGCTAAAAAACGTTATTTACCGGCTAACGGAAACCCTGCTGGGTGGACGGGGCTAATGAAAGCCTTTGTTAAATATGTTTGCAATTAGAGATGTCCCGATCCGATCACATGATCGGGGATCGGAGCCGATCACGTGATTTTCAAAAGATCAGAATCGGGAGAAAAAAAATCGGGGATCGGGATTTTAAATTTTGTATTCAATGTTACAAAACAAAAATGACCATGTTCAAGTCTTAAAGTCATCCTGAGGCCTTAGTTTTGGTTTCAAATTACACAACATCATGTATGTGTTGCTTCTTTGGGGCTTGTTTTCATAGACCTGGTTGCTTATTTCTCTCAAATCTGGCAACAGAGTGGGCAGGGGCAGTGTCTAATTGTAGCAGTAAGCTAACGAGTACTGATAAGCTTTATTTTGTTTTGATCCAATGCTGCACGACTGAACTGATCCAATGCTGCTGTGAAAAAAAGAAGCTATATCTATGTTGGATAGAATATCCAATTTAAATAAAAAAATAACCTTAAGGGACAACTTGAATGCTTTTTTTCTTTTTTTTTCTCTTAATGCATTGCATAAAGATCGGATCGGGAGAAATCGGTATCAGCAAATTGTCAAACTCAAATGATCGGAATTGGATCGGGAGCAAAAAAAGGTGATCGGGACATCCCTATTTGCAATCATAACAGCAATGTGTATACAGCGTTTCGTGAATATCGGACGAACTATATGAGAGTTGTTTGGAGTAACTTGTCACAAATAAATCGTCAAAAATTGTGCATTCTCCCTTAGCCTACGAGCTCCCCATTCGAGCGAACGACTAATCCATTGCAATGTAGCATCGCATTGGATATGCGCTTAACTTGTCCGGGTTTGGAATTTTTCCGATAATTTCCCTAAGTAGAGTTATCAAAGAAGTGCTTAAATTGCATGAAAAACGCACATTTTACAAGATGGCCGTCTTCCTGGGGGGCGGGGCTAATGGAAGCCAATTGGAAATATGTCCGCAATTCCATGAGGAATGTCTGTGCCAAGATTCGTGAAGATCGGAGACACTATATGCGACTACCTAGCTACTACTGAGCTGTTTTAACAAACAAATACGATTTATTTGTATGTTCTCGAAAAGGTCGTGGGCTGTTACGTGTGTCCCAAGATGTGCGTCCGTAGCTCATTTTAACTCCCAAATGTTGCGTCCGTAGCTCATTCTAACTCATGGAAATAAAAAAACCGGTGTAGGCCACGCCCACATTTGTCATTGGTTGCGACACTTTACATCTCAGTTCATACTGACCCCCAGAGTATGTCTATTAAAAGAAATATATATTTCGTCCATTTGTTCTTGAGTTATAAATGTGTGGTGTTTTTGCCCCCCCCCCCCTATAGTCAAAAATGAAAATGCTTTGGTGTGCCTATTCCCCAAGACAGACTGAACCTATCCATCAAAATCTGTGCTAAGTGGATACATTGTTGATGAGATATGAGCATTTCTTTCTAAGCCACACCTTTTTGCTAATACATTGTGATTAATGGCGGCCATATTTATCGACTCATCATCATATTCATTTCCTTTGGTAATGTGTCTGACCCTCCACCGATGCTGTATATTAAGTTTAGTGTTGATACACTTGAAATTGAAATTAAAGTGAATATCTCACTGTTTTTCATATTATGCTAATTACAACACAATTTAAGTAGGCGTAGCTTAGGGGTCCAAGAGGATAATATGTAGAGCCGGTGCAACCAGATAAGTGTGAAAAATGTCAGGTCCATCGGACTTACGTTGCGACTATGTAAATTATTCCAGACATTTGATTTTCATAGGTGGCGCTAGCGAGCATGTTGGACATTTTGAACCCATTGACTCCAGAATGTCAAATTCTTCACCCGTCCTGGCGGCTGTGCAAAATGTTGCTACATGAATGGCGTCGTAAAGCCCTCAAAAATACAGTCTATGCTTTTAATTCATGTATTAAGCTTGACAAAGCATTTATAAACAATGACGTTATTATTATGAAATATCTTTCTTCTTTTCTAATGTTACATTGTATTATTTATTGATTGGATTGGATGTAACTAGTTATTGTAACGGATTACATGTTAAAAGTATGTTAGTATGGTTGATGCTACCTCCCTCTCCTGTGCAGCCTGCTACGTGTTTCAGCAACATGCCTCTCCTCTGCTGTGACTACAGCACAGGTCCTGGATCAGGTGGGCCGTCACACGGGAGTCCTGCTGGTTCTGACTGATGTCTGGTGGTCTGATGTCAGAGTAATACATGCAGCTTGTGCCAGCTCCTCAGTTTTCTTGCTTTTTCACAGCCAAGCAATTCATGGTATACATCAGGGCTTCTCAAACTCCGGACCAAGGTCCGGATCCGGACCGGACTACAAATCAATCCGGACCGAACCCTGAGTCCCATTATAAAAAAAAAAATCTGATTCTGATGTAGATTAAAGTGGACCTATCATGCTATATTGGAAAAATATATTGTATGGCCATACCTATACAAAACATGTCTGTGAAGCTTTTTGCTTAAAATACCAAACAGTTCACCCATTGTCGCCATGCCTCATACTGCTCATACCCCTCTTTTGCAGCCCTGTTAGAGAAACACGGATTTTGGGTCCTTAGCTTAAAAAAAAAAAAAGAGGAGGCGGAGCTAATGCCTGATCAGAATTCTACCGGAGATAAAGTTAAATTCTTCTGTGATAAAACGCCATCCTGTTCTAAACCACATCAAAGATTATTTCTGAAACAGTATAGAGCTCAAATGCTTTTTCTCTTGCGGGTTTATCACAAGGTGAGTTCCTTTATTTCCTGCTTTTTAAAAACATGTGCTCTAAAGTACAGGTTAGCTCTCTGAGTGTTAGCAAGGCTTGCTAATGTAAACAAACTTTACTTTACTGGCATTGACCTTGTATAAAATTCACAAGTGGACCTTTAACAAAAAAGTTTGAGTACCGCTGGTATACATCCATGCTGAACTTATGGGAGTAGTTTGGGGTCAACCTTGGTTATGTGATTCATTTGTTTGATTCTGCTTTTAATGCACTAAGGTTTATAGATGAATCGCAAGTGTTAAAGAGTTAGTGTTGACAGCCTTAAAAACACCTATTCTGATCAAACAGACCATAATGTCATCACTGTTTTTTATCAGTCCTTGTTTTCTGTCCCGAAGCTAGGCAATTGCTCCATGTCTCTAATTAAAGACATCTACAGATGTAGCACTGCATTTTGGACTACAGCTTACAGCTTCCTGCCTACTACCTGCCAAAGACCAGTATAGAGGAATGTTAAG
>NW_011345585.1:0-3533 GCF_000735185.1 Notothenia coriiceps | reverse complement strand
TATCATCGGTGCCATCAGGCATTCACCCCGATCAGATAGAGGGCGAATGCCCGATGGCACCGATGATAACACGATTTGACAAGATGCCCTCACGAGTGCCTTACGAAGTTGCCGCTCACAAAGTTGCTGCCGGAGCCTGAGAAACTCCACCAGCGGTCATACGATGGCTTAAGATGCCCTCACAAATGGCCCGATGTTGTTACGATCAGAGCCGAATTTGAACATTTCCTTTATCGTGTGTCCATTGGGCGTCAATTTTGGGACAGTGTGACGCGGGCTTAACAAATGTCTCTGGACAGACTGTGCTGCTTGTGTTTAATCGGTTTCATCTGTGACTCCTTTTCTCTATTTTGCAAATAGTCCCTTTAATTGGTTAACTAATGTTTGCAGAAAGAGTAGGAAGGACAGTGATGACATTAAAAGTTGTTTTTAGAGACACTGCTCCACAGTATGTAGGTGTTTGATCATTTGTTCTGTCATCCAGTGGCACTTGGCTGTTTGAGACTCTGGATTAAGGATTTGACAGACACAACTAAAAAGGGTAATGTGTGTTTCTACCTGTGGGGAATTTTAGGGTCATTAACAGAGACATATTTAAAGAATTGAACTTTAAACCATGGCAATATCGGGCAGACATTAAAACCACATTATTTTTATTGAGGCACCACTCAGTTAATCCATTCATATTAAACTATCAAAATAAGAAGGGTGAAAACAAGTTCAAGGCCAAAAATAATGCATATCATATCATAGCCTACTAAAATTATGGAGTCCTATTGTTTGTTTTTCTGTTTGCGTGGGAATTTTACCCCATGCAATCTGTTCAAGATACAGTATAGGATAACTGCTTAAAACAAAAACAGGAATTATTTTTGGCCCAAGAATGAATGCATGACCTTGGCCGAGTGTGGCTTAAGAGAAAGCAGTACAGCTCACAAGAGAGCCACATGTAGTCTATTTTCCAGTGATTTTTTACTTTAAAATGTCAACAATTCTCACATTTTGGATGATAGTCAAACATTATTTTAAATAAAACCTACAGATATCTTTGCAGGGGTTTTTAGGAAGGGATGGCCTTTTTATAGAATGTTATTAATGCTAAACTTCGGATGAGAATGAACTGCATTATCAGTATTTTAAAAAAAAATGTAAACTTAATATGTTGATATATTAGTGCCTATAAGTATAACCAAGACCCTTGATTTATTGTGTTTACTTTAGGCGGATCCTTAATAGATAGGACACATAACTTTTGTTTAATGAAGTCATGCATGGGAGAGAGATTGGGTGAAATAGTTGGAATGTGAGATAACAAGATACACTTTGAAGGAGATAAACAGAGAGGGAGTAGAGAATGTGAATCTCCCAGGTTTTGCCTTTTTAAAACTCTTAACGTAACTCGATTTGTGAGATTCCTGACTTAAAAGGTATTTATATTAAAGTCCATTAAAACAGCATCTGGACATGTTGATCCCTGAGTATGTAATACGTGACTGTGTTTCCATAAAACGCCTGACCTAAATTCTTGCAACTCTAAAAGGGAGTTTTGTTCATGTCAATTGAGAGAAAAACGTAAATTATTTTTACAGGATTTTGTCTACTAAGATCAATTTATAAATCCTAAAGAAATGTGCAAGCACTAAATAAGTAGGTGTAATCAAGACGGCGTGTAGCACAGTAAATATATAGAATAAATTGTGTACGCAGTCAATACATTTAGCCCCTGTAGGATCTATAAGTATCCCATTAGCACTTGTCCTGCTTCCTGCTTCACAGAGCAAAAGCCACACTATTGAGCAGATACTTCATCTATGATTCAGGATGACAATAATACATTATTTATATTTGTCAGTTAAGTCTGACTCTACTCAGAGTTTCAATCAGACATATAACAGGATCAAACCTTAAAAGTCGGTTTAAAGATGTGGATATTCTGTTGAGCAGCAAATATCAAGTTACTTACAATTAGAGTACACGTGTTAATGGTATAGTTCACCAGCATTTCTCTGTATGCTCAATGAGATGAATCCATAATTCAATTGGGGATTAATGACTTTGTTGATACAGGGGTCAGAGGTGGCTGTGGGTGAAGATATTATCAAGGTGTTTACGATCTGAGTTATCTGCAATATAGCTTTTGCTCAGGTGTTATCTTCCAGTGTTATCACTTTATTGTACACTTTATGGTATACCATGAAAGCCTTAAGGAAACACATTATCTAACAAAAAATCCCTAAATTAAATACACAAAGGTGTTTTAATTCTAATGATCTCCTTTGTTTCCATTCCCCATTCATCTATTGAACCTTCCATCTTTTGGTGCAAACCACAATTTGAATTGGTGTTCTCATGTGTAAATGTAATTGTTCATAATTTAAGCATTGGTGTGAATGGGGTGTGACGAAGGAAGAGCTGGAAATCAACAATTGTAAATGATTGAGTCAGGTTTCACATCCAGATGGATCAAACTGGTTTTTGTGTGGTTTCAGCAAATGCATTACAACTAGGCCTGTCACGATAATTAATTGTGTTGGACGATAAATTTTTCTGGAAATTATTGCGATAAATGATAATATTGTCGGCACCGTTTTAAGAACATTTTAGACATAATGATAATATATAATAATAATAATTCAAGTACATCCTTTCAAACATAACTTTTTATTGAACATTCAACATTGCAAATGAAATGTGAAATAATATTAAAATATATAAATAATATATATAATAAATAAAACAAATTAATTAAATTATAATAAATTAATTAAATCGCACACAACCAAAATAATAAATTAAATAGAGTCAGGCTGGAAAACAGAGCTCTCTCTCTCTCTCTCTCTATATATATATATATAGATATAAATAAATATGAGCACACATTATCTCACAAGCAAAAAAACCCTCCTTAAAACAACAGTCAAGTGTACAGTCCACTGTCAAAGACCCAGATGCCTCAACAGGCCATATCCAAATCTGTTTTTCTAAGTTTTCGAGCAAGGAACACCAACATGTTTGCATTGTCGGGCGGGGGCTCTCCATCTCCAGCTGCCGTGTTTGCTCCCAGCTGGGAAAACGGAATGGGGTGGTTGTGTTTTAGGTGGTTTAAAATGCGTGGTATTGCCTGCTTTTGTCGCTACCTTTTTTAAACCAATGCGACACACCGCCCGGCTCATTCAAGTCCGTAGGTTCGCCTCGTTGATTTGGTTTGAATCCAAAATACTGCCACACCGGAGAATCGAGATGTGTAGTTAGGTTTTGTAACCAATTTCATTTTACTTTAAGTTTCCCCGCGAGTAAGTCACACGTTGTCTCCCTCTTGTCGCTATATTATTAATTTGGCTGCTACGCTGCTGCACGTGCACGCGGAGTGTCCTGACCTGGCTGTGTGTCAGCCCCGCCCTCACAGCGCGCCTGGCAGCCACAGCGCTCCAGGCTAAAATGCTGGTCACATCTTTATGTAAACGGCAATTTATCGAGCTCAGAAAAGTTATCGAGTCCATTTTTATTTATCGTACGATAAGTCAATTTATCGA
>NW_011345584.1:4432-9693 GCF_000735185.1 Notothenia coriiceps | reverse complement strand
CCCCGCCTGACACGCGAGAGTGAGAGGTGACAAGGGGAGCACGTCTGTAACCCAACACCGTTGCAATGAATCAACATCTGACCAATCACGGCTTTGATACGGCCACTAGTGCAGGTGAAGAGATGACGGTGAAAAGACAGTTTCAGTCCGGCGCAAGCAAGAGGGGGAAAAAAAAAAACATGAAGAAACTAGAGCATCACTCGAAGGTGGGTTATTGTATGAGTCAAATGTACAACTTGCGAATGTTGTATAAGTCAAATTGTCAATTGCCATATTAAAACATCAGCTGCAATTCACGACATGAAGAAGGCAGTCTCTGCATAGCATATAGGCTAATGGAGATGCAGTTATTTCCAGCATTCTTTATTTAACATTCATTCAAGTATTTTATGTCTTTTATCTGCTAATGTACAGGAGGAAGAGTGATAAACTTTCTATCTAGTTGGCTTACATAACAGTTAAAGTTTACAGCCTAAAAAACATGGAGCATTTTTTCCCCTTTTATTCATTTTTATTTCAATTTGCACATTTCATGGTGATGCTCAGCCTCTCCCCTTAACTCCTAACAGTCATCATCATGTCAACCCCAACACAGAGAAATACTGATAGAAATGTGTGTGTGTTGTTGATACATTGCTGACAGAGGGAACTACATTTGAATACAGATTTAAGAAATATCAGTTTTTGAGCATGTTATAAGCATGTTTTGTCTTGACTATATTACAACTATATTATAATAAAATAATATAGTATTTATATTATTGAATTGATTATTATTAATATTATTATTAGAAGTAGTTTATTTGCATTAATTATATTTTAATCTTTTTGAGGCTAGTATTTGGCAGGAAATGCAGACGTATTCACGTGTAAACGCATACTGAACGACATACATGCACATTTACCATTTACCTCACTGTATAAAAAAGTAACTGTGTTGATAATAATAATAATAAACAGGAATTATATATCCAAAGTAGCCTACTTTGTTTCACTCCTGTCGGTTGGGGGGGGCTTCATCTCACAATGTCGCTTGGGGCCCCAAGTTGGCCAGGCCCTGTATGTGCGGGTAGCGGGGCGGGTTCGGTATTGCACGTCGCGGGTGCGGGGCGGGAGCGGGTCTTGAAAATCAGACCCCTGCAGGACTCTGACTCTCACTGACATAACACCTCACTGAGTGATTTCACTCATATGTCTAACTTTCAGGTTTCTCTTTTCAGCCGCAGACCCCATGTCGCCTCTTTATGTGCGTCGCTAAGTTCCTCGTACTACTTGTGTACTTTAATGCGGCACGGCATCGTTTACAATTTGCTTGCGATTTGTCAAGTAGTCCATCTTTCTTGAAAAATCTGAAGTGTTGCCAAACGTTTGATTTGTAGGTATTTTTCGGTGCGCTGTGTTTCTCTTTCTCCTCGACTTCCATGTTTGTTGATAACTGAGACTCTCGGCCTCCGTAGTGCGAAGCAAAGATTGTCTCTGCTGAGTGCTGACAGGATGAGGGGATATTATATGAATGAATCATTTTTTTACCTATGCAAAGACGCTACAATCGATGCATCGCGAGTTCAACCCAAACTGTAGCCGATGTGCACTCTTTCTGCCGGTGCACCGATGCGAATCGGTGAATCTTAACATCCCTAATATGGACATGTGGCCGACTGATATGTTGCTCCACTCAACGCAGTCTGGATCCCGGTATGGTCAACCGACTACTGCAGGGGCTGCTGGGAGGATTTTTCTCGCATTGTAACGTAGCAGGTGCTGCATCACCCCTTGTTGGATTGACAGGCTTCTATTGACATCATACACACAGACGCAAGTAGCCAAAATTAGTAACGTTATAATCCTGAGCCATCATCTGCCGCTTGTCGGTATGACCAATACGTTTTATATATTATTATTTCAAATAATAAAGCAGTTTTTCTGCTGGCAGCTCAGAGCTCTGTACACACATAAAGTGTAATTGTTACTGGTTTTGGTGTAAAAGAAAATGGAGCTAATTGCTGAGCTTTGAGTCAGACTGTACCTTCAGCTCTCTTTAACACTCTCAACACAGAACGATTTTATTACACTTGTGACACGCGCTGCCAAACATACACATCTAATAATAATAATAAATTCGATTTTTAAAGCACCTTTCATTGCTAACAGCAATCCCAAGGTGCTATCATCTAATCACTTCTTTCCTGACTCATTTTCTTAATCACACAAATATTGTTTTATCACAGCAGCAGGGACTGTGCATGTGACCAGCGTTAACACAGTCCCATCATCACAGCATGCTGTCAGGCTCTGAGTCTCATAGCTGTGAGGATCTGCTGACTGGGGGATTTGACGATGGAATTACCACGAGGCATGCTTCACTTCAAGAGCCTCTGAGCTTCTACTGTGTGTAATTGGTAGACAGTGTATTGATGTTCAGGGTTAAAGACATCACTGAACACACACGCCCTGTTGAAAGATCTAATAAAGATTGGGTTTATGGGCCGGTAGTTGACTGGAAACTCCTGAAGGCTTCATGTATTCCTAGAAACCTTATTTTCTAGACGGAATCATAGAGCAGTTTATTCGCAAAAAGTCAAATGAATAGTTATATTGTCTTATTTAATGAAGATTTCCAGGTGCTGTTAACCATGAGGAAGTACATGAGAGTTAAACATCCCACTGCTGAATGATGTGACTTGATGCAGAAAGCTAAATGGATTTCCACCTAGATGTTTTCAGTGCATTCGAGTGTTGGAGGAATATACATCTACTGATGTCATTAACGTCCTCATTTATATTCCAATTGCCTCACAATTGTTTCCAAACTTGAGGAAAAAGCAAGAGGAGAAGAGAAACAAGTGAGTGCTGCTCACAGATTTATTTGCCGGAACATGAGCTTTGTGCTTGATGATAAAAATAAATAAAAAGCAGCACCCATCTGATCTCTCTGGTGTGAGGCTCCGTCTGAAGAGCCAGCCGTGTGCGGGACATCCAGTGCAGGTGATATGGAGATCAAATGGCCTTCCAGCAGCCAGCGCCACCCCGAGCCGCCTGTTGAAAGGAGACACAATCCCGATAAATGTATTCCTGTCAACATTGCTGCGATGCCTTTTTAATACAGACCCTGGGGGATTCGGGCCAAGAGCAGTCCGAGTCAAACTCCATTTCTGTGGGCTGCAAGAGAGATGTGACAGAGCCGTGTGCAGGGTAGGGACAGCAGGCAGTGTCGGGGCGCAAGCAGCCATGGAGGACGGACAGAGGCTGGTAAAGGTTCTGTTTTTATTGTTTAACATGGCTGAGTGAACCCTAATCAGCCTGAACAGAGCGGAGCAACTCAACTCTATTACAGTCTGATTGTTGGAGAGAAGAATAAACTGGGCCAGTGGTTTTCAGGAACAGGCCAGCATAAGTGTGGAAAGAGCAATTCAGGCTGCGGTCACACTTCTAGCACAGTTGGGTTCCTTCAATCTGTGGCAGAGCGGAAAAGTTGGCTTTGTTGCATTCTGGATCGGTTTTCAGACGTCATTCACACAGCCGGGAAGCCCTTCAGTCCTTTTTTTTAAACCTCAGATTCAAGCCGTGGCACTCATTTCCAGCAGATTATTGGACAGTTTTTGCAACACATGCCCTAAATGTAGGTGAAAGATTCAAAGCAAGAATCATGATCATCTGCATCGTAATTCAAAGATTAAAACGCTAATTGGCTCCCTTCATACATTTGAAACAAATGTCTAGTGCTCTGAGAATCCAGAGTTGTTCCATCCCTCACTTCCCTCTAGAATCAGCTCCTGGGCGCTTAAGTGTCCTTCAAGCTTCACTAAAATGTCTCTTTTTAAAAATGTGCTCTGCGCTCCAACCAAAATCCTCCGTCATACCTATACCTCCAAACCTGGGCACACATCCAGTGATTCATGTTTTCAGCAGCACCAGTATCAGTAATGTGTCAATGCCTTCTCATATAAACAGGAAAGTCTGCTCTCGAGACCTAAATATGTAAAAAGACCTATGATGCATGTACTCCACACCATCAACATCACACATCACCGCTTTATCCGGACATTAAACAGGAACTAGAGAATGCAATTTCTGAAGAAATTGCTAGTGTGAATGCTTTATGCTGAAAATCTGACGCTAAACTGCTATGCTGAAATGTAATGTGTAAGAAGAAAAGTGAATAATTTTGATTGAAATGATACATGAACACTGGGGGCTTGAATGTGTGATGAGAGAAGAAAAGAAAGTGAAAAGGCTTGGAATAGCAGCAGAATATTTGAACCGCAAACTTCTGAACTAACTTGATGGTGAATGATCTGTCGCCATGGCAACGGCATTTGATGACACCCCATAATACGCTTAGATGCGTTGATGGCTGCATTGTTACTAAACCTGTGAAGTTTTGGGCTGTTTGGAGTATTTTCACTGAATTTATGAGAAAACCGTGTTTCAAGGCGAGCATTGTGTTGCCATGGCAACGACATTTGAAGAAATCTCAAAACTGTCCCATAGATGTCTTCACGGCTGGACTGTTAGCACACTTGTGAAGTTTGAGCACTTTTTGAACATTTGCATAGGTGTTATAGCGACATCATGTTTTATGGCGAGGGATGCGTTTCCATGGAAACGGCATATGGTGAGATCTCAGATTTGGCGTAGAGCTGTTGAGGCATGGACCGGTGATATACAAGTGAAGATTGGGGGACGATTGGACCGTGTCCATTGGACTTATAGCGACATCATGTTTTATGGCGAGTGATCCGTCGCCATGGCAACGGCATTTGATGACACCCCATAATACGCTTAGATGCGTTGATGGCTGCATCGTTACCAAACCTGTGAAGTTCTGGCTGTTTGGAGTATTTTCACTGAATTTATGAGAACCGTGTTTCAAGGCGAGCATTGTGTTGCCATGGCAACGGCATTTGAAGAAATCTCAAAACTGTCCCGTAGATGTCTTCACGGCTGGACTGTTTGCACACTGCTATCTGAAATCTGCTGCTCTGAGCATGTCAGTTGGAGTGATGACATCATCGTGTTCCATTACACAGGTGTTTATAGTTGAGCTAACAAGCTGTGTAGAGTTCAAAGGCTTCATTGTTCTGAATGAGAGATAAACCTCTTACATGTGAACGTTTTGTGGAAGAACCGTAACAGATATCTGTGAAATTTCAAAACGTGAAGCATGTCAAGGAAGTTGAGTATTTGAAGTGTAATTTTTGTGTAGTTTCGGGTTAATAATGTGGCCTTTTTGGCAGTTTAACTAAAGGTGTGCGGCTGCT
>NW_011345584.1:3454-4415 GCF_000735185.1 Notothenia coriiceps | reverse complement strand
TAATTAAGCAAAAATAATTAAACAAAATGCTTTTTGAGGGCATGAAGTGACAAAAACGTTCAGCATTCCTCCATTAAACCCCATTGTAATTTCAGGCAGATATTTCCTCACGGTAGCAGCTGCACACCTTTAGTTAAACTGCCAAAAAGGCCACATTATTAACCCGAAACTACACAAAAATTACACTTCAGATACTCAACTTCCTTGACATGCTTCACGTTTTGAAATTTCACAGATATCTGTTACGGTTCTTCCACAAAACGTTCACATTTAAGAGGTTTATCTCTCATTCAGAACAATGAAGCCTTTGATATATACAGAGCTCGTTAGCTCAACTATAGAGAGGCGAAGTCCCGCCCATCTACTTCCGACCCATGGGACCCCGGAAGCGGAAAATTATACATTGACGTCAATGGAGAGAGAAAAGTCATCTTTCGATCCCGTTTGAATTGTGCCACGAATGACACATATGATGTTTATCAAATTAAAAGAACATTTTGCAAGTCAAAAAAATTAAAATGTGTCGTAAAACTGTGAAGTTATAATTTTTTTTGTGTGAAACCGCTCAGTGAACTATAGGTCTCTGGTCTCGCACAATACGCGTCACCATCACAAAGATGGCTGTCACGTTAGTAAATTTCACCTGTTTCTTTCAGAATGAGGCGAAAAAGTATAAAACGAGGTGAAAATCACTACAAGTCTGGGCNAAACACAACAAGGCCTTGAAACACAGTTTTCTCATAACTTCAGTGAAAATTTGATGGCTGCATCGTTACCAAACCTGTGAAGTTCTGGGCTGTTTGGAGTATTTTCACTGAAGTTATGAGAAAACTGTGTTTCAAGGCCTTGTTGTGTTTAGTTAAACATGCCTTTTTGGCAGTTTAACTAAAAGGTGTGCGGCTGCTGCTGTGAGGAAATATCTGCCTGAAATTACAATGGGCTTTAATGGAGGAATGTTGAA
>NW_011345584.1:0-3200 GCF_000735185.1 Notothenia coriiceps | reverse complement strand
CGCCATGCAACGCATTTGATACACCCCATACTACGGCTTAGATGCGGTTGATGGCTGCATGGTTTTTACCTGAACCTGCTAAGTTCTGGGCTGTTTGCCGGAGTGTTTTCAGCTGAATTATGGAGAAAACCGTGGTTTTCAAGGGCGAGCATTGTGTGCCATCGGCAAACGGCATTTGAAGAAATCTCAAAACTGTCCCGTAGATGTCTTCACGGCTGGACTGGTTTGTGCACACTGCTATCTGAAGTCTGCTGCTCTGAGCATGGCAGTTGGAGTGATGACATTCATCGTGTTCCATTGCACAGGGTTTATAGTTGAGCTAACGAGGGTGGCCTAGACTTCAGAGCGCTTCATTGTTCGTGAATGAGAGATGAACCGTCGTACATGTTGAACGTTTGTGGAAGAACGTAACAGATACTGTGAAATTTCAAAACGTGGAAGCATGTCAAGGAAGTTGAGTATTGAAATGTAATTTCGTGTACTTCGGGTTAATAATGTGGCCTTTTGCAGTTTAACTAAAGGTGTCGGCTGCTGCTGTGAGGAAATATCTGCCTGAAATACAATGGCTTGTAATGGGGACATGTTTAACGTTTTTGTCACTTCATGCCCTCAAAAAGCATTTTGTTTAATTATTTTTGCTTAATTATTTGTCATTTTTCAAGCTACGAGATGTTTTCCTACGTTTGTCATGATAAATTATGTCTCAAGAATGTAGGGTTTGGGAATTATGGCAGTTTTTAAAAAAAATATCAAGGCACATTTCAAGATTTCTTACCCTCTAGCTGTGACATCACGCACTCCAGTTAATGTTAAAATGTGAAGAAAACATCTAAAACAAGGTCTGAACAATGTTTAATATCTCTAAAAGTAAGAATCAGATTTAAAAGTTGTTTTACACGAATAATGTCAGAATGATGTGTAACATTTTAAAGTTGGAATGAGGTGTCTGAGTGAAAGTATGAATGAACAGTTAGCAGTTGAAGTCGCATGAAGATTTGTTGAAGTCTGAAGATTTCCTCCATTGCCTTCAATGTTACAAATTTGATGTATTATGGGATGTATCTCTGGAATTATGAAAGTTATGAATGAGAAAAGTAAGAGCCATCGATTCCCGACCGAGCTGAACGTTTTGATGTTTGAATGGAGTTTCTGCGATGTTCAATGCGGGAGGAGAAGAGGGCCAAAATAACCCGGCGGAATAATAAAAAACTTTTCGTGCGTAGAAGAACAGTTAAATCAGCTCTCTGCCTCATGTTTCAGCTGCAATTATGTGTTCCTTGAGATTATACTGACAGTGTACTTCCTGCTCCATACTGATTATTCTGTTCACATCAGAGTTTGGGATGCTTTAGTCTAAAAACACCTCCATCCTTATAGAAGCCATTGGAAGGTCCTTCACCTGGTGGCTGATAGTCCAATGTGCTCGGGGTCCTGCCCCAACATAACAGTAGAACAGCCTGATGATAAGCCATCCATCGATTTCATGTCAGGCAGGGAACAATAAGGATTGATTATGAAAGCCCCTCGGGCCTTTTTAAGTTCAGCATATGGGAGTTGTTTAAGGTTACAAGCTAGTGACTGGTCAGCCACAGTATGTGAAGCAGGAGGTTTGTTAAGTTTTGTGAGGGTCGAAGGATCACAACTTTTTGGACAAGTGCAGGTCAACTTTATCCCTCTCTGCCCTCTGTCCTGCTGGGGCCGTGCTTAACATTTATCGACATCCAAAAGGTCACATTTCAACCCTGAACATTGAGCCTTGCAGAGAAAGGGAAAACGCAGGGCAACAAGGTTGGAAGTACGAAGACAGGAAGCCGCTGGAGGCAAAAACTTCCCCTCATGTTCCCTGGGTGAGAAAGTCATGCCTTTTTTGGTTGCTCGCTCCCACTCAAAATCATAGAAAACATAATTCACGTTTGCATTACATTGTGCTGTAGACTCTAGGTTCAGGATAACACTTTTATTAAACAGGGTAGGTGGGTCATGGACAAACATCTGTCACCATCTGGTCACTAGAGGAAAGGTCAACAAACCAAAGAGTTAAAGAATTGAAAACAGTCTGGTGTAGCCCTGAGATGGCACCAAGTCAGACACTTTTATGCTGTTTGGCCGTGAACCAAGTCTGAAAAGAACAATTCTATCATCTAAAGGAAAAACTAAATAAGAAGAGCACTTAATGCTACATATATCTATAGGTTCTTTTTTCATGAAACTTTAGCAGGGTAGGAAGTGGATATGAGTCCCGGGGCTCTGAATGCCCTTCTAGTTTTTATTCTATACAGCCACAGGGCTATCACAGGTTACATGTGAGAGCGCTAATCATGAGCTCGACCTAATCACTGCGTCTGGGGACTCTTTAAAGGACACCTATCATGCTATATTTAAATGATATATTGTAGGGCCATACCTATATAAGGTATATTTATATGTTTCTATTTCAAAATACCAAACAGATCATGCATTTTAGCCATGCCTCATTTCGCTCCATTTGCTGTTCTCCAGCCCTGTTTTTGCAGGGGGCTGATTCTGTGAGCTGCAGCGGACCACGCCCCCCTGCAGGAGAGGGGAGCGTGCTCTGATCAAGTCAGAAGAGGGGGAGGAAAATTGATCTCCGTCCTCCATGTTTTATTATATTATTATATAGAGTCGTTATTCATTTGTTTTAAAGCTCAATAAATAACAAAGAAGACCTTTGTCCGGCACTTTTCTAATTTTGTCCGGAAGATTTAAACTTTAACGGACATCTTGACCGGCGAAAGAAAACCTAACTGAAACTCTGCCGCACGGTCCCCTCGTTCCTTGGAAGAGGCGGAGAGGTGGGTGTTTGTCATCTGCTGGTGGACTAACCGGAGAGAATTACAGTGCTTGCCTCCACGGGGAGGGATTGCATTGAATTACAGCAGCGGGAGCAAACGCTTGCCTCGGGGAGGGAGAAAAAGAGCCACAGCGGAGAATAAACAGAAGGGCAACCATGGCAACCATGCACGGGAAGTCTTCTTTGCTGCTTTTGTGGCAGACTAAAGGGCCACTTACAGGCCTGGCATATGTACTACAGCATCTCCAGCGCTTTCGAGCGGCAATGGCCGGCCGTGGCCCAACCCCACATTCCCTGATAGGTGGAGAGTTGGCCATATAGGCGGAGCTCCTCGTTCCTGACGTCAGAGAATTTTCCAATCTATATCAGTCTGTATCAGATCCGTTGC
>NW_011345583.1:0-1767 GCF_000735185.1 Notothenia coriiceps | reverse complement strand
AAAAATGTACCAGTGACTGAGCCTCCGTACAGTTAGTGAAAGCAAACCTGCCCTTGCATACAGGGTACAGTGATGGGTTAATGCTTTACAGTTTGTCACAAATCTCAGTGCACTGCGATAGGTGGCATCTAACTTGTTCAGGCAATAGGCAGGTGCATTCATATAAAACAAATCACCACAGTCCAGCACAGGTAAAAAGAATCACAGTGACTAGCCTTTGCTGGCCTCAAGCGAGAAACAGGACGTGTTCCTGTAAAAGAAACCTTAGTCCAACCCTCAGTTTTTTAAGTCAGGTTCTTCATGTCTCTTCTACATCAACATGTGTCCCTTCTGTGTAAAGAGACTCTGGAAGTTTCAGGAACAAAGATTCTCTCTCTTTTTGTCCTGATCCATTTATAATAAAAACCTGTCTGAAAATGAACTGATCAGATTTTGGCCACTTTATGATGTCATAACGATGTTTTGGCTTGTGTAACCATTAGCTAATCACCGTGCACTTGAAGTATCAAGTGCATGAACTAAATAAGTGTACTTAAAGGTCTCCTATTATACTCATTTTCATCAATATATTATAGGTCTCAGATATATACAACACATGTCTTTGAGGTGTTTGGCTGAAATCTTCATTGTAGCATCATGCTCATGCTAGTGCTAATGGGGATCATAATAAACCCCTCTGATGCTGTTTCTGGGTCTGTAGCTTTAAATGCTAATGAGCTGCTGCTGGCCACGCCCCTCTGAGAGATGATTGGTTTAAAAAAACACAATGGTGCTCTAGGAGGAGATTCAGGTGATAAGGTGGTGGTGGTGTGGGGTTACCTTAGTTGGTGATTGGCTAATGGTTACTCAAGCCAAACAAACATTGTGCCTGTATCTGTGAATGTATGTACATAACATACCGTTAAACAGATTGTAGCTGACTGACCTGCTGCCGGTATAAAATAAGGTTTCTCACAATCCAGAACATTTTATAGCATGCATTACATGTATATAATATGAATAAAAAAGTGCCATTACAGTCAATTCTAGTGATCTGCAAAAACACGTTTATATAAATATGTCCTCAGTCAAACTGCTGACACTAACTGGATGGTGAAATATAAAACCCCTCCTGTAAGAGAGGCTTCAGTGCCTTCATTAAAGCTGATTTTATAATCTGCAGTTTAGCTGGTGCAGCCTCTGTGATCTCCAGCTGATTCAATTCCCTGCAGCCGCCACAGGAAGAAAATCCTAATTGACAATTTCACACCGGCTCCTTCCCTCCACGTTATTCATTTCCTATCATTAGTCCATGATGGGTTTTAACTGTATTCTATCTCTTAATTAACGTTGCTTGTAAAGTACATTTACTCAAGTACTGGACTTAATAATTATTTTAAGATACTTGTACTTTACTTGAGTAATTCCATGTTATGCTTCTTTGTACTTCTACTCCACTACAGTTCAGAGGTAAACTGTGTACTTTTACTCCACTACATGTATTTAATACCTTTAGTTACTTCTCAGATGTGGATGAATGATGTGAAATACAATTAAGTTCCACCTGGAGTAAATCCACAAGCTACCCTGCAGTATACAAAGTCATTCAAACTAGCTGCTCCTTTACCAGCTTTGAGAACACTTTCATGATCAATCATTATAAAACATATCATATATATTATTCTGAAATGGACCAATCTGCACAATGACTACTTTTACTGTCGCTACTTTCACTATATTTTGATGATAATACTTTTCTACTTTTACTTGAGGAACATTTTGAATGCA
>NW_011345582.1:0-3252 GCF_000735185.1 Notothenia coriiceps | reverse complement strand
CCCCCCGTCCTTGATGAAAACATCTTGGCGGTGCGCTGACATATGTTTAAGTGGTGAGAGTGCAGCGTTTGTTAAGTGCTTAGCGTTACACAACACTGACTGCCGCTGTCATAAATAAATGAATATTGATGATCTCGGTCCTGTGATGCACGCTGGGTGAAACGCTTCCAAATAAAACCCTGCAGCCATTCACACTACATGCATCTCAATGCCACACACACCAATAACACACATACAGTGACCTTTGACCTGCTCTTCTGATAATACACTGTGAATTAGGAAAATGACACAAGTTTGACTCTCAGATGACATGTTTAGTGATGAGATAATAGTCCAGATAATAAAACAACATAATGTAAGTTGTATGTGGGAAGAACAGATGACATATAAAAGGAAACACTCTTAAGTTGTTCTTCTTCTTGCAGAGCACCTTAATTCTCATTTCATAAATTCTCCAAGTGTGTAGAAACTCTACAGGAGGTATGAAAACTATTCAATTTGAACAAGAGGATCAATTGCTTATTGTATCATAAACATCATGTGGTTTGCCGTGCAGGGTTATCAAACAACTTTTACTGTACATGCTCAGATTTGGTCAAAATCTAGCATGAGATATTTCAAATGGATTTATGCATTCATTTTTCAGTATATTGCATTACGATTCAACCTTCTCTTTTCTGGAACGCCAGCCTTTTCTTCTTTCATAGTATTTTTAAGCAATATCATAGTCTACTAACCCCAACATGATCAAATATGACCTTTCTGTTTGTCAGCAGGATTCTGGAAACACTACTGGCCCAAATAACCAATACAAGTTTAGAGCAGATCCAAACACAAATTATTTTTCACTGGCGATTTAAAAACTCTTCATCGCAAGTGATAATTTGAAATGAGACCGTCGCTGATAAAGGCATTTCTTAGGTGCAGAGAAAAGAAACAAATGTATTGGCCGAAGTTACAGCTGCTTTTTATATTAAACCTTATATACTGTATGTATATTATTGAATCAGTTTTGTTATCATCATACCGTTATTGTGTTCTCTCTGAGGATAATGGTTTCCATTCAAAGCACAGACGTGGTTCTTCTTCTATCCCCCTCGCCGCAGCATGCTCCGCGTCTCAAAGCCCACGTAAATGTCACAGATTAAACTGCAGCATATTGTTGGATCAGATGCACTGGAGTAGAACTGCTGCCTTCCTGCTGTATACAAGCACACATATTGTCACCCCATTAGGCAAACTGATGTTGATGCAAGCGCTCTGTGGCCCCTGACCCCTGTGCACACCGGCCTTGTTCTCGGATTAGAAGTCATCGCTTGTGCATGTTCTCCATCTATTTGCAGGGTGTCAAAGTTCAGCCATTGCAAACAATTTATGCATAACACTGTCCATCACAGCCAGCTCAACTAATGTGCAAACCTGTGAATAATCATGGTGGAGAGGAGAGGATGGAGACAGAGATGGAGAGAATCATTAAGGGAGAGGAAGGGAGAGTGGCGAGGAGTCATCGGGCACATGGGTGACGGGTAATGTGTGATCGGATGGCGGGGACACGACCCTGGTAATTGCGAGGTGTCAAAGCATCCTGCTGCCACCACAGAGGGCTGGCTCTAAATCTGGGTGACACTGGGGCAAGGGTGGGGGTCCAGGTCAAACCGGATGACACCCAGTCAAAGGCGGTGACATCTGAATCCAACACCACAGCAGCAGGAGGACTGCCGACAGCCAGAACAGCTTTGTCTCGCTTTCCAGCAATTAACCCATGGAACACAGCATCCAGTGTGGAATGGTGTCCTGCACAACCCATTACACTAACAACACAATACATTTAATAACTAATATGTCTGTACCTTTTAGGATATTTTAATAAATAATAAAATGTGCTATTTACGGTGGCCCATAGGTGCAAACACCCAAAGATTTTCCATTAGGAGAAACGCGATGCACTATAAAAAAACAAACAAAACCCAAGCAAATGAAGAAACATCTTCACCAACTTGACAACACATGCGCAGCAAGTAGAACACATTCATCAAACTCAACGAAATGCCTTAAAAACCAAACACTGCAAACAAAAAACGCTGCAAGAAGCTCGAAACACAACGGACACCAGGGCATGTGTTGTCAAGTTGGTGAAGATGTTTCTTCATTTGCTTGTGTTTCGGCACATTTCAGTTTTTATCTTTGCATCGTTTTGTAAAGTGCAGCACGTTTCTACTAATGGAAGCGTTTTAGGCCGTTGTCGACCGATGCCAAGAGTTTGACCATCTAAATCCCCACAGATAATTGTTTTAATGATTCACACTTGCTACAAAGCAGAATCTCTTGACATTTTGTGTAAAGTTAAATGTCAGAACATGACTTGACTCGAGTCGCATATTTTTTGACTTGAGACTTGCTTGACTAACATTGATAAAAGACTTGACTTGACTTTGACTTGGTATTCATGACTTGAGACTTGACTTAAGCTTGAGATAGATGACTTGAAAGGACTTGATTGTTTAAAATTAAATATTTGCGTTTGTTTTTGTAGTGAGATATTACGTTTAGTTCTTTCGAAGAACGTGATTGGGTGATTATATAGACCCTCCAGAAAAACGCGGGCAAAAATCCTTGATTATGCGGGCTAAATTCCTTGATTATGCGATTAGACATGTGGGGTTTTTATGTGATTTTATGCGGTGAAATTGCGGGAAATTGCGAAATATGCGGAAAGTTGCGAAATATGCTAAATATGCGGGAAAAAATTATAACAATTTTTTTAAATATTGGGCTGTCTTATTTATTCTCTCTCACACACAACCTCCCACTAACGTTAAACCCCTTTACTATTCAATTAAACACATTCAATGTTTATTTATTGTAAAAGCAATTGGGCTATTTTAATCTCTCACACACACACACACACACACACACACACACACACACACACACACACACACTCTCTATCTCTCACACACACACACACACACACACACACACACACACACACACAAACACACACTTCTCCACCTCATTCTGTTTTCATTTACTCGTTCTTTATCTGACCAGCTTCAATCTTGTAGGCTACTCACTTCGTTTCTTGTAGCCCTCGAAAGGGTTTTGGAGGTTGATGCCTCGGTGAACGTGGGTTGTTTGGCTTTCTTGTCCGCAGCAGCAGAAAGCATTTTCGAATGTTTGAATGAATCAAAGTGGGTCGACTCGTCACCGTCGATTTTCTCTTATGCTCCAACACACAGTTGCACGGGGTGC
>NW_011345581.1:0-3662 GCF_000735185.1 Notothenia coriiceps | reverse complement strand
AGGGTGAAAAGAGGTTCTGCAGCACAGGCAGTATGAGAACAATAAAGAGCTTTTTGAACATTAAAGCGTGGAAACATGTCACAGTAGAGACACTATATACAAATCTCCCTCTTCTGTATGTTACAGTGCTTCACACAGCGCTCACACACACACTGTGTGTGTTGCCATAGAGCAGATATGAGTGTGTGGCGCTGGGAATGTCTGTCTGTGTTTTCAGAGGCCGCTCATGCGTGGAGGACTCACTCACTCGCTTTACAATTCAGCTGCACGCCCGCTTTGAAGTCAGTTCATTTCCCCTTGTGTAACTGCCAATGTAAATAGGCACTCCCCCCCCCCCCCTCTTTCCTGCATGGGTCACTTCCAAGGCACACACACACTCAAACACACACAAGCATGTCTGCACAGGCACGCATGAATGGAGTCGCAAAGAGTTTCACACAGGGATCCTGAACACACACACACACACACACACACACACACACACACACACACACACACACACACACACACACACACACACACACACACACACACACACACACACACACACTTATTCTGGAACAGGTATAAAGTGAGCGCAGGTTTGGCCCGCTGAGAGCAGAGAGGGGGATTATCATCTCCTCTTACCCGCCGGGCGCTCCCTGCCCCTCAGCTATAAGATGATACCAGCATGCAGGGGTCCCTAAACACATCACAACCACAACGCCCCGGGATCCCAGGGACCGAGGAAGCCACATGAAAGGGGTGATTTCCAACCATTAATGATAACCCTAATTGAAGTGCTGCGGGACATTTCTTTTGTTGTGACCACTGAATGTGACTTGATGGTCCCTTTAAAGTGGAGCTCAAGCTGCATTTATAAGCGATAATAGAGAGGAGCAGTGATTTATCTTTGGAGGCCGAACCTGAAGGCAGCATCTCACTGGTTCCCTCCTCAAAAAGCCAATGGATTATTGCAGACAATTGTAGAAAATAATGCGATACAAAATGAGTTTAAAACTCTTTAAAGTTGTGGGCAAACACTTCATGTAGTATTTACATTATTTGATTTCATATTCTGTTCTTGTACATATCCTATATTCTATTGACATGTATATAGACTTTTTGCACTACTTTTTACTTTGTATTTTATTATATATGTTGCATTGTTGCAGGAGCTCAGGTCAGAAGAATGTCATTAACATTTCTACACTGTAACTTTGTGCATATGAAAATTAAACCTTTGAATTGAATAGTACTGCGATACTGTAGGACACAGCAGTAAAAAACGAAAGAAGAATTTATCGACTCACCCGCAACCACCTAAGGCTGCGGAGAAAATACATTCTGTGTTTTGTTTACATGACAAGAGTGATGAAGGAGGCCCAGGGAGAAAGTTGGAAGCGTGATCGTGAAGGAGGTGAGTCGGGTAAACAAAACAACTCGCCGGCTTCTCATCACCCTCAGCGCGGGGTGTCAGCACCTGGCGCTCACACCGAGAGAGAGAGAGAGGGACACAACGAGGGGCGAGGAGTGAGTCTGTTCTCAGCCCTCATCCCTGGGAGAGTCTGAGAGGAATGCACAGATAACCTCAAAGTCATAACAACACTGTGGATGGAGGATCTGATGTGAGAAGCTGCTGGTATAGATACACACAGGGAGGGGGGGTCTGCACATGTTTATGGTGGAGCTGTGCTATCTGTAAAGAGAGTCAACTACAGTGTGAACCACAGAAAGCAGGGCTGCACAATGTGTCCTTCTTAGGGCTGTCAACGATTCATCTGGAGACCTTCACACGTTAAAAAGCATTGATGCAAATGAATCCCATTGCCAAGTTTGACCCCAGGGTTGATCCAGTGATTCCAGTGAAGATGTTTACAATGAATCGCATTGGCAGTGAGAAGTCAAAGAAACACTTTAATATCTCTCCTGTCACTTTCAAATAAAATACTATGATGATGATGATGATGATAAATCAGTATCAGCATGGCTGTCGGCCATCATGAGTAATGAGATATCAGCAGAGCGTGCATCATTAAACTTGTGTCATACTTCATTATGAATTTTTTCTAAAATTAAATACTAAGAGTTTTATGACTTTGACATAACATACAATTTGAAATGTTTATGGCATATTAAACTAAGAATATTTATGACGTTTTTTTATTGCATTTCTATTAGCGATGCAAGAGGGTATCGGCATGTTTTTGGCCGAAATGAATTGGAAAATAACAGCATAACTGATTACTGCAAACATTTAATAAATGCCATCACTAAGTAATGTGTAATGTTCGATATTCAACAGCTTTTATGGCATATTTTCTCATTTGATTCAGCTCCTTTAAGTGCAACAGCAATAAAAACCTAGACTGTGAGTTGTATTGGTTTTTATAACAAACATTTTTCAATTGCATTTACAGGATTGGCTCTCCTGAATTCCATGAATGAATGATTTGTTTCAGGTTTTGAGACACTATGTAAGTGAATAGGATGATATGTGCTGTGCTAATAGCTGAAACAAACCAAGTCAAATAAATAGCAAGATGTTATTTTGTCAGAACCTCTGTCTCTACACACTGGACGAACTCATTGGCAGAACAAGGAAACGCAGAGCCAAACCAAACATACTGTAGGGTGTGCTTTATGTCCATTGAGAGGAGAGCCTCAGGACAGAGGCTTTACCGTGTGAGTCATCTCGTATTTAAGAGTTTCCATTTCCATTCATAAAGCCACTGACGTTAAAGAACAAGGCTTACATTACAGTCATCTCAGCGCCTGGGGCGAGAGCCAACCAGGGCAGCAGAGTCTGGGCAGGTGTTGTTAAGTCAGGGATAATGTGCAGCGATCCGGTCACAAAACTGATTTCATTGATTTACAAATGATCGTATTGCTTCCGCTAAGGAAAATTAGTCCGTTCCTTTTCGTACCAACGGGCCCATACTGTGTTCCTGTTAGTGTTTACTTCCTGTCCGTCTTCTTCTGCTGTTGCCTTTCCTGTTGACTTCCTGTCTGTCCTCTTCTACTGTTCCCTTTAGTGTTTACTTCCTGTCTGTCTTTTTCTGCAGTTCCCTTTAGTTGTGACTTCCTGACTGTCTTCTTCTGCTGTTCCCATTCATGTTGACTTTCTGTCTGTCTTCTTCTACTGTTCCCTTTAGTGTTTACTTCCTGTTGATCTTCTTCTGTTGTTCCCTTTAGTGTTTACTTCCTGTCTGTCTTCCTCTGCTGTTCCCTTTAGTGTTTACTTCCTGTCTGTCTTCTTCTGCTGTTCCCTTAAGTGTTTACTTCCTGTCTGTCTTCTTCTACTGTTCCCTTAAGTGTTTACTTCCTGTCTGTCTTCTTCTCCTGTTCCCTTAAGTGTTTACTTCCTGTCTGTCTTCTTCTGCTGCTGCTGCTGCTGTTGTTCCCGTAAGTGTTTACTTCCTGTCTGTCTTCTTCTGTAGATTTCTCTGATGTCCAGCTCTCATGAATCCAAAGATTATTGCTCTCCACAAGATAAAAATACAATATTCAAAAAGTATTCCACAGCGTTTTCTGACGGATGAAGACTTATGTTTGTTGTCCACACCTGACGTTGAATTGACCGGACTTCTTTCTGCGGAGTGATATGACTGCACATATTCCCTTGATCCTCCTTGTCAACGGTCTGCTAGCGTAAAATAGCAGACCTCTGGCATGTCTAAATT
>NW_011345580.1:0-2915 GCF_000735185.1 Notothenia coriiceps | reverse complement strand
AGAGTTAGCAGCACAAAAAGCTGTGTATTTGTCAAATGTTTCATGGGCGCACCCCACATACTCAGCTCTGCTGCTCATCCCACAAATGCTTGTTCCTCACAAATGTGGCACCATTTGAAAGTTAAATAAACAGGCTTTCTAATGGTATAAGACTTTTTGCACAAATGTACTTTTGATGTTTATTTAGCATGTTGTTTTTTTCCATTATGAAGGTTTTGAGTTTTAAACTTTAAACTTAAATGCTGAACATTGGAGGTAAACCATAAACTGTGAATAAAGAAGTCAATATAGTCAATGTATTGTCCCTCATTGGTTTTGCTTCCATGGTAATAAGCCTTCTGAATTTGCATTTTGGCCTTTATAATTGCATTCTCCATAGTATTCAGCAAAGGTTACAGAAGAAGTCCAATTTGATAGGAGTCTAAGAAAGACCCATACTTGATGTGTTACCTGATTCAACTGATGACTTTACAGTACGGTCTTATCAGCTAGTTTGAATTATTCTTTAATATAGTGTGATGTTCATTTAGTAAATGTTTGTACCCATTAAAGTAAAAAAGATGATGATTGTCAAGTTGCGACAATGGCAGTCTGGTTTGGGTGTTATCCAGGTTTTGTCCCTGTCCATTTAACAGTCTCATAGTGTTTTGTCAGTTCATGAAAGTTAATTGTATTTTTTTTGGACCAATGACATGTTTTGTTTTGAAATGGAAAACATATCGAACATAATGCCATTACTACTGTCTTTGGCTAGGCTACAAGCGGACCTGATAGCTTTTGTAACACTATTGGCTAGACATCCTATACTTATGAGATGGAAATCACAAACACTGCCTTCCCACACTTTGTGGATTAAAGACATTTCCAATCATTTATAGCTGGTAAATATCTGATATATTGTTCATTGAAAGGCTCTTCCAGCACGTTTAAAAATATATAGGACTTTTGTTTGCCTATGCAAAGACATTGACCTTCCCAGATATCCCTATTATAAGAAGTCATTTTCTTGATTTGTTTATTTATGTACTTGATTTATTTATGAATGTATTTATATATAATTTACTTTATTCTGACGTCATCTGAGGTTATGTGTTTTGGGAAATTGTTATCTATGACCAAGCCGACTGTTGTATTTTTGTTGTGTTGTCATTGTAGTTATAACCTATTCTATGTTGTTTTGTTTTGTATTGCAGTACTGTAATGTGACACTGCCACCCACGACTGCTTTTTCATTGTGTCAATTTGTGTAAAAAAATCTAACAAAAAGTCTTGTTTCGGTCGGTTGTACTTCTCTAACCTCTCGTGTCACTTGAAGTTACAAAATAACGAATGGTGCCAAAATACCAAACTCAAGATTCAAAACTGGATTCCACAAATCAATGGGTAACAACACGGTGACTAAGTCCACTTTGTAATTGACTGTCAATGTTTGGAAGCAGAGGAGTCCTCCCCTGCAGGCTATAATAGAGAATGCAAGTCAAGGAACTTTTGCATGGCTTCCCTTTTCCGACCCAGGTGCTGCTTGAACATTGGACTCAAACATAAATAGTAGGAAAAAAAATCTGTTCAATTTCCACACTCTCAGAGCTGTTCTCCGCCTGCCTCCAATACAGTATCTCATTTCAAATAGTTGGTATCTGGTAATACCGGTTACCACTCTTTTGATGATGAAACAATACTTTTTTAGGAATACATGTGCCGTGATAAGCATAATTAACAGAACCAGACTATGACTCAACACTGGACAGATTCAACTGGAGAATGGGAGACAAGGCAGCCAAAAAAAGGACATTTCGGATTTCGTACTTCAAAGCTTTGGTCAACTGTTGATGGGGCTGCACTGGGGCTATTGCAATCCCTGGTGGCTAAAGGTGGCTGATGTCGCATTACAAAATGGAAGTTTGCATAAAATCATGTACAGTTATGTCTAAGATGTGCCACATGAGTGGGAGTTTTTAAATGCCAAATCCTAACCCTATTTAGGGGCAATGGATGTCCACTCTCGGGAGACGACCGACAATGGTGCGGTTAGCCAAAGTGACAGACCTAATTAGGGGCAATGGATGTCCACTCTCGGGAGACGACCGACAATGGTGCGGTTAGCCAAAGTGACAGACCTAATGTTAGACCTATTTACAGGCAATGGACGTCCACTCTCGGGAGAGAGACCTCCAGCATGTGTCCCTGAAATGGAGACTCTGTTTATTTCACTCATCCAGGACAGAGACCGGGGAAATCTCCTCTCTGTGGCCCCTCCAAGACCCACAAAGGACGGACTAAAGACCTCCAGCATGTGTCCCTGAAATGGGGACTCTGTTTATTTCACACTTCCAGGAGAGACGACGGGTAAATCCCCTCTCTTTGCCGGCTCACAGAGCCCTGAAGGACGGACTAGAGACCTCCAGCATGTGTCCCTGAAATGTGGACTCAGGTTATTTCACTCATCCAGGACAGAGACCGGGGAAATCTCCTCTCTGTGGCCCCTCCAAGACCCACAAAGGACGGACTAAAGACCTCCAGCATGTGTCCCTGAAATGGGGACTCTGTTTATTTCACACTTCCAGGAGAGACGACGGGTAAATCCCCTCTCTTTGCCGGCTCACAGAGCCCTGAAGGACGGACTAGAGACCTCCAGCATGTGTCCCTGAAATGTGGACTCAGGTTATTTCACACATCCAGGTCAGAGACCGGGGAAATCACCTCTCTGTGGCCCCTCCAAGACCCCCAAAGGACGGACCACAGACCTCCAGCATGTGTCCCTGACATGGGCACCTCCATAACCTTGCACACCGTGAGTCCCCGGATTCCCGGACTTAAGCACTCCCCCACGGACTAAACCCAGATGATCACACCCTTCAGAACCTCATGCCCCTGGTAACCCTAAAAGGGGGGTGGATTTTGCGGTGCTTTACCGT
>NW_011345579.1:0-5067 GCF_000735185.1 Notothenia coriiceps | reverse complement strand
AGCCCAGTCTGCTCTGATTGGTGAGCTGGCCGGCTGTGTTGTGATTGGTCAACCACTTAGAGATGTCCTCAGGTTGAATGTGTTAGAGTGCTAACCAATAGAAGCGCTGTTACATAGTGATGTAAGGTATGCGTGGGAGAAACACTTTGGGATGTTGGCCTTTGCAGACCATTTACATGTGAACCAATAGTTGTCAAGACATTTCACAACATGTCAACCTCATGGTGGCACTAGAGGAAAAGTCAGCAGGATTCATCCATCACTATGTGTTCAGGGTGTGTGTGTGTGTGTGTGTGTGTGTGCGTGCGTGCGTGCGTGCGTGCGTGCGTGCGAAAATGAAAACAAAATTGCAAAATGTTTAAAACTAATAGAGCTTCGTCATCAGCATATTTTCAGAAGCCACATGGGGCATATTAGTTCCCTAAACCCCTGACTAGACCTCTGTGTGAGTGTATACAAGTCCAATCCTCTGTTGTTGCAGCTTAGCGGGCTCGGTATGTGGAACGTGAGCATTTCCTGGTACGGGCAGCGCCCGTGGGGCTGTTTGAATGGTTTGATTGGTGGAGAAAAATTATACGGAAAGCCAAGCCCTGCGGTGAACTGTTCTTCACCCGACATACTCCACATACCAAGATCCACCTGCGTCCCCATCTGTGCATCTGCATGTTTTTAGTAAATGTGTGTGTTGCCAAATACTTGTAGACACTTACATCAGCTGCTGAGTTAGGGACTCTTCCTCTTCTCTCATTTTCTGCAAATCCACACTGGAATGCTTCAGCTCCCCCGTCAGCACTGCACACACACATTCACATAGATTACAAAGCTTGTCACCAGAGGTTACACGGTATAATTTACAGAAAGAGACAGACAGGTACAGTAGGCAGAGCTTTTCAATCACATTGGTACTTCACACTTGAGCAATGTAGGAAACCCTAAACCACATGAAACTATCTGTGACAGGATTGGAAGGAGGAACAAAACAAGAGGAACAAACGAGAGACAGAATTTCCAGACAGAAACCTGAGAGAACCTCAAACAAGAGCTGGAGAAGGCTTGAAAAAAAGGTGGGGATTTGAGACACAAGCGAGCTGTTGAAAATGAAAAGGCCAGGGGGAGCAGAAGGAGGGGAGTGTGTTGAAAAGAAGGGAGTATGAGGGAGTTTGTGCTCAAGGGAAATCGTGAAACTGAACACCTCTGATTATTGTTGTGTGTCTGACATAAAGTAGCTGCTACTGTTTCCTCCCTTCACTGTCTGTCTGTCCATTTCCACCACAAAAAGGCGTGTACAACTTGCAATACAAAAAGATACCATGAGCAGGATCTGTGATCGTGAAGAGACTTGACTAACAATATTGATTTAAAATAAAAAAATTGATTTAAAAATGTTAGTATTGCTTCCTCTAGGATAAAATAGTCAGTTCCACTGCATTCACTTGAATGTTTACTTCCTGTCTGTCTACTTCTGTTATTTCTCTGACGTCTGTCTCTCTCTTTCCTTAACCTGGGACAGTTTAGCCATGATGAATCCAAAGTTTCGTTTTATCCAAAAATATAAAACTAAATATTTAAAAAGTATTCCACTGTGTTTTCTGATGGATGAAAACAAACGTTTGTGGTCAACAGCTGACGTTATATTGACCGGACTTCTTTCTGCGGATTGATATGACAGCACATAGTCCCTTGATAAGAGCGTCCTACTTAGCAACAGTATACTATCGAAAATGTTGGCCTAGAAATGTCCAAATTGACAAATCAGAATTGAGTATTCAACTAATTTGACTAAGCATGTAGTCGGCTTCATATGTCAAATGTCTCCTTGCTTGAATCTGAACCTGCTTTTATATTCAATGGTAGGTAGCGTCCTTTTGCTGCTCGTTCATCAGGTTTCCAGGCTGGTGAATGCATTTCTTAAAAAACAGACCTGGAAGAAATGCTTAACTGCAATATTTAAGTCCTGTGTCAGGCCAAAAATGTATCACGGTGTAGCGCTGGACCTGCTGCAGCTGAGGGCAGGAGTAGATATCACGCAAGAGAAAAGCACTTAAGTACCAGGTCTGAATAGTTAATAACTAAAGACATGCCACGATTTTCAGGAAACGCCACTTTTGTTTTGCAGGTAACTGTCTCTGCTAGAAATATACTGTATGATTACAGGCTTCTGTCTTCTTATAAGTGAGAAACTCAAAATAAGAAACATTCAAAATTGGCTGAATCACCATCAAGATTTATTTCCACTATCTTCAACAGTAGTCAGATCTAGTGTTTTGGCAATGTTCACAGCTAAAAACAATATCATTAAGCAGGATGCATGTTACGCTTTTAGGACAAAAACGTTGATTTGCATGAAGCACGGATAAAGCACAGGCATTTATCAGTTAGTGTACACAATGATATTGAGTAAAACTAAAGTGTATCCGGCCAATTAGACATGTGATAGATGGTAAGTTAAATCTACCACTTGTATGAGAGCACCAAAATTAGCATCAGTCATACTGATATGGTACAAAATGCAGTCAAATGCCCAGTTCTTCGATATTTTTAAGCTACTATCTTAGCTCTGATGCTTGCTGGGACTTCACTGAGCCCACGAGTGAGGATCAGCCTACCTGACGACCTGAGGGCAACTTACTCTTAGCTTTTGATTTAATTGTATTTATTCTTATTTTATTTTATTTATTCTTGTTTTATCCAGTCCTGTGTTGGTTTTAAGTGTTCCTATGAATCACAAAGCTGTGTTAATACCTTGTAAGTGGAGGTGAGTATTGTTTTCATTTTTTATTTTTTAAGCACCATATGCTTTGCGTATAAAAAAAAAAAGCTATATAAATAAAGTTTGATTTTATTTGATATTAACATTAGCATTTGTAAAAGTACTTTGCCTTCCCTTGCTGTTATACAAAACAAAAAAACAAAAAAAGCCGGCAGACGGTTCCATGTGGGTGTTAAGTTGTGTGTGTGTGTGTGTGTGTGTGTGTGTGTGTGTGTGTGTGTGTGTGTGTGTGTGTGTGTGTGTGTGTGTGTGTGTGTGTGTGTGTGTGTGTGTGTGTGTGTGTGTGTGTGTGTGTGTGTGTGTGTGTGTGTGTGTGTGTGTGTGTGTGTGTGTGCGTGTGTGTGTGAGTGAGTGTGTGTCTACTGTATGTTGAGAGGGTGCCTGTGAAGGTCCTCCAGCACTCTGGACGGCTCTCAAACTGATCCAGTAATGTCAGCCTGACATTTGTGAAATTTTGTTTTCCACGCTCTCTCTTTCTCCCTCATATTGTTTTTCCTCCTTCTCTCCACTGTCTCTCTCCTCTCAATCTTTCTTCATCAATTGTTCCTCTTCCTCTCTTTCTGTGGCTATATTTCTCTCTCCCCCCCTCTCTTTCTCTCTCAGCAGGAAGAGGGGAGTGTGGGAGGTTCAGCTCAAAGCGGCAATACACCGATAATTGCTTTCTGGTCACCGTGACATGACAAAGTCCGCCAGGGTAAGGCAACGTATGCACACTAACACACACTCAATTTTCCGACACTCAGAGACTCACACAATAAAAACAACACCGGTGAAATCATCAGCACAGAGAACCACTTGCAGAAAGACCAGAAAATACAAAAAACACACAGTAACAGACATGTCCAAACAGAATTAGTTATATAAAAACTTGATAGACTTGTAAACAGCCTGTCTGACGTTCTCTCCAGAGCTTCCATTATGTGTCACAGTGCTTACATACGATAGATGTAGAAAGAGATCTGGATACAGCGCTGGAGGCGGGGCCCTGTTTATTGTTATGAAAGTTGCTCAGTGGCGCATGAAACCAAAACTCGAGAACAAAACTACCCGTATCTTCCGACGATATCCCGCATCCGCTCATAGAGGATGCAGACTTGCGTTTCATTTCCGTCAAAAAGAAGGGAGAGAGACAATGACTCTATTTTAGCACATTTTATAACTTAAGGCCATTATGATTTAAATAAGGGCTATTCAAGAGTTCATCCTGGCAAGTTCCTTTACGTAAAAATTACAGCTAGCTTGACACCAAGGTTTGCTAAGAGTTTATAGTATTGTTCCTGGGCAGGTAACTTGGAGTGATGCAGTCTAAGTATTATCAAGTCAATCTCAGCATTAGGGCTGAACGATATATCGTGTCATGGCGATAATCGCGATATGCGCATGCGCGATATTCACATCGCAGGGACGTGCGATCTTTTTTTTTTTAGTACGTTCGAAATTAAGTATGTAAATGAACTCAAACACGTCATGTTACAATTATTTTGCTGCTTGCTAGAAAAGGAAAACGTGCGCGGCTCTCATGTCAGGGGTACTTGAGTGAGTGACATGCAGGCTCTGCATGCACAGCAAACCACCAATCACAATCATTCTTGATCAGATCACAGCAGGCCCGCCCCGCTAGTTTGCAGACCATCAAAACACAGGTAAAAAATTAGCAATACCGGCGAGAATGAAGATTTACTTCCAAAAAGCAAGTAAAGCAGCCCTAATCAGCATATCTTTGACTTATTGTTCAGTCCTGAGTAATGAAACTGTTACAGCCGCTGCCTTCCTGGGGCTGTCAAGGCTGGTAAACCTGCTTGTGTGTGTGTACACCGGAGCGGCGCAGTTTCTCCGACGTCCCGCCCTCGCTGCATCCGAAGAGGTGATTGGATGAGACGTCATCCAATCCCCGCCCTTTCCGGCACATCTCCCGGGGGGAGGAGTACAAAGGCTGGGAACGGAGATCATTCTGGAGGCTCTGTGTAGGGAGACAGACGCCTCTAGCCTCGCGATACTTACTGTGTGTGTTATACTGTTAGCTCCCCCTGTAATCCGCAGATACTTAGCCGAGTGCAAGTAGAGTGTTGTACCTTTCTATTGTGTAACGTTGTGTAGGAGTATTAGCTTAGACCCAGGTGATTAGCACCTGTTGATTAGCTGTTGTGGGCCACAATTGTAAAATGTCTTGAAGGCGAGGGCCACAAGACTGACAATGAAAATGAACAAATGCCATTGTTATTGTACAACCAACCATGCAATAATAAATTATTATTATTATTGATATTGTTATTATTATTGTAGTAGTAGTAAAATAG
>NW_011345578.1:0-323 GCF_000735185.1 Notothenia coriiceps | reverse complement strand
ATACTAGAATGACTTTATATTGGTAACAATTCCATGAGTCTGAGCTGAATTAAGTTTGCAGTGTTGGTCGTATCTTCACTGGCATGAAAATCCACTCCAGACAGACATATACTCATAACTGAAATCCATCATCTCTGGATAATCAAAAGCACTTTCTGTCAAAAGTTTAACTGCTATAAAAAAACATGTCTATCACTGGTTGCATATTGGGCACGGATTGACATTCAAACATGTCGCGATGTCAGAAAATCCTGTACCATTCCTAATTGCTTTTGAGTCAGCACAGAGAAACTCATGCAAATACATGATTGTGTAGTGAAACA
>NW_011345577.1:0-9574 GCF_000735185.1 Notothenia coriiceps | reverse complement strand
TGCTGTCATTTCCCCCTAATGATAACCTGAGATGGTGAATTATAACTCACAATGAAAATTGTTCAGGAAAGTGGGTATAGAGTAGACATGTAGAACTAGATAAGCTTATGATAAGCCAGCCTTGTCTACTTATTAAGGAAAAGTGGGAGGTTATTTTTAATGAACAGTAGCTTCTCTGCTTTATCAGCCATAAGTCTGCTCCTCTTCTCATCAAGCACATGAGAGGCAGCGCTGAACAGTCTCTCGCTGTCAGTGCTTGTGATTTGATCTTACTCCGCATATTTGTCCGGGTGTTTTGATTTCAAGTGGTGGAGTAATCCCGAAGTGGTGAAAGTCTTTGCAGTTACACCCCCTCGAGAAATGTCAGCTGAACACGTTTTACAAATCGCAATCCGCGCCTCTTTCTTTGATATTTTTAAATATCTCCACATGTTGGCTGTGAGACAGCCGCGAGCATGGTGGCGCGCCGTGCTTGTCGCCGCGTTTTAATTACGTCATCACAACAACACGTTAGCTTACCAACGTAACCCTGTTCCCTGACATTCGGTGATATTTTTTCGGCCGAAAGGGCCTTTTTAACCATTTTCGGCCGATAATTTTCGGCGGCCGAATATTCGGTGCATCCCTAATATTATGTAGTATGTGAACACCTCCCTGATGACCAGGGCCAGAGTAATAGTAAGGCCTCAACGGGGAAAAGGGACTGTTCTGGGAGTGATGAAAAAAAAAAATTATTCTGACGTCCATCATACGTCAGAATAAATGATTAAAGACTTTTTTAAACATACAGCACTTGTGTGATCTCACTAGGTGTTTAATTGGAACCCTCTACCATGCAGAACTCTACTCCTGTGGCAAAAGCAACCACTGAATCCTCTTCAAAGCAAGGAAACAATCAAATTCTAACTCGCAGTGATGCTGTCTGTGGGCAACCCTCCAACTAAACTTCTGACAGACTGGTCATGACGCAACACAGCGGCAACTGCCTGCATATCAATGCATTTAGGTGAACAGCGTTTCATAACTCTGCCTGAAATAGACACCTTTTCTTCAACCGTCTGAATCCAAATGAGGCCACAAATGAAAACGGATGGCCACTGTGGTTAGTTCAACTGTCGCGATTAAAAATGGTTGATAAGTCTGGGGAAATAAATTAGAAAAATCTCATTAGTGGTCTAAATAATACACATTGAGGTGAATGTTTAGATTTGAAATTAGGGCCTTCGACTCTAAGGCAGCTTTAATGAGCAAGCTAAAAGGAAGGAAGCAGCAGCTGGTAACTTTAGGCCCCGATACTCTGCTCAGGGAACACACTGTAAATGAGCTGCTTTGTGTCCAGTACGGTGTACGCCAGGAAGAGGGAGAACATCAGTGCAAGGCTGTGAAGCAAGTTTGTCCTCTACTGTTTACACAGAGGTACTACAGAATACAAATACTGCAATGTATAGTTTGTGGGAAGTTACATTTTAAAATGAGTCACAAAATTGTTAAACATCACTTATTAGAGATTAATAAAGCAAAGAAGCAATAAATAATTTGAAAGTAAAACATGTCAGCTAAAAAAAAACAAGGAAATAGATGCAGAAAATTACCATCAAATCACAATGTGCGTAATAAGGCCACAATCTTCTATCCTGATAGTCAATAAACTTTGAATTACAATATATCTAAAAATACCAAATGTATTATTGTATAATCCTGTGTAAATTGAACATAATAGTTCCAAGTGAAATTATGAAGAATAAATACATTATTCAGATATGAATTTACTATGTTTACAGAGTTATCAAGACAATAGTTTGATCAGATTGTGCTTGTTGAGGTCAATTTAGACTATGTAATTGTGTATCGTGATATATCATTTTGTCCAAATATGTTTCCATATCGTATTCAATTATCAAACAGCTGACCAACAACTGGAAGATGGGGAACATCAGACAGAAGTAGAAACAAAGTATTCAATAACCTTTCTGCTGAAAGCACCACATACCAGAGACCATGAACAAACATGGATGAGTTTCTTTGTGCTGTAGGGAGTAGGGACAGATCAGAGGGGGCACAGACATATCAGCTTTTTATTGTGGGGAGATTTGTTTAAATCAATGTACACAGTTGTTTTATTCATATGTTGTAGGTGCTAATAGAGGGGTTGTTTCATACGTGGGACCAATAAAGGAACCGTACATGTTTTTACAAATCAAGAACGATTTAAAAGGCCATGGTAAATCAAACTCGTGCATCAAATAAGGTAGAAAAACCCTATGGCATAGGTATACTAAAATAATTATTAAGTATGTTTACAACAATTAAGTCACTGTTTGTGTATAATTATGTCTTGAAAATGAATGTTTCTTAATCTAAACAACACGTTTGAGGGAGGGAACACATTCAGGGAGGTCCTGGTTTGAAAATCAAACGCCTCCTTAGCTCCCCGAAAGCTAACGTTCACATACAATACAGTTAGCTTATTATTACCTTTTAGCCGGTTGGGAGGCTGTAAGAGGAATTATTATTTATGTAAGTCAGTAATGTAATGGTTTGAATAACGCAGTACGCATTAAGTATGAAACAGCTCAAGAGAGCACTCTACATTAACGTTATCTGTCCGCCATGACGATGCTCACACTTTAGCTAGCATCCGGCCATCACTGGCAACACTTGGGAAGCGGCTGCTCTGCCGTCCTTAACCACAACTCAACACGCAGTTACACAGCACCATAGTTAACACTTACCAGTCCCTCAATCTGGATCTGGTTGACAGGAGAGTCCAACGTGCCGGCTGGAATAGCCATAACGGCGGTAGAAGCTGTAGCAGATTCTTTACGTGAAGCCATATTGAAGCAGCAACACGCGGAAAAAGGGAGGAAAGTGTTCGGGGACGGAAGTTTCCGGTAAAGATGCGCTTGTGTTCCTGTCCGTATAGAAACAAAGGGGCTCTGCAGATTCCCCTTTGGTTGAAAATAGTAGCGCGCAAGAAGTAGATAGCTTGTATGTGGATAGGGAAATTATGTATTTTAGTATATTAATTGGCCAATAGATGAGAGATATGATACATCTCGAACAATGCAATAACACCATATCTACTTTACCCTGGGGGATAAATCAATTATCTCTGATGTAGCAGCGAATTAAGACCGTTTTTTAATCATACAAATGGAAACTTCATCAAAACATTAATAACATTAATTCTTCCCTGACTTGGATTCTGCTGAATCAACGGTCGATCTGATCTATTCGACTGGAAGTCAGACGGGCTCGTGTTGTAACAGGATACATTTTAATTAATAGCTACTCTGTGCACACTTTTAAATATATATGGGACACATGTTTATATGCGTCTGTCCCTTTAGTAGCTTGGTCTTTTGGAGAGTATTATATTCTGTATATGTTAGTGTGTATTCTTAGATACTCTACTGAATATATGTATTTTCTACTGTCAATATGTATATATTGTATTTTATTAATTGCTGTATTTTATTTTTAAGAAAATGTTCGTTCTTGTACAACTGTCAAAAATGCTACTGTGACAAAACAATATCACAACTTGGGATAAATGAATTGTTTATCCATCCTTTTTCCGGTAGGTTTAGTACCACTGCAATTTGGTGTACGACTATAGAATGGGAAATTAGATGCCATTGTCTTTTCTACTGTGTGCAATCAGACCACACATATATATACACTTACAAATAAAGATGGTTTCTATATTGATATGTGTTGATTCTTTCTTCATGTTTAGCTTTATGAAGCCCATTATTGGAAAATGACCCTAAAAGTGAATAATGACCATTAACCAAGTACTTAAAACACTTTATTTCAAATCTTTACAGATGTATCACAACTAGGTTACCAGAAGACTAAAAAGGTGGGATACTGAACTCAACTGTAACAAGAACATTACCTAGTTACATAATGCAAAAAAGGTGAATAAGCATAAACGTAAAAAGGTACAAAACAAATATTACATAAAACTTAAGTGATAAACTGCCTGAATTATCAACATCTGAAACATGATATTTAATGCCAGCTAAGATTCACCATTATTTTTGACAGATAAATGGTTTTGTTTATCATGAAAGAAGTGCAACAAGCAGAAGATGGGACAGGTTACACCTCTCAGCAACAAAACAGTACCTTTCCGCACAGAGTCAATACAGGATTTCATGTGAAAATACAGGGCTCTTTATCTCAAATCTGCAATGATTCAGGTGCGAGGGGCAATGGTATGAAACTTGTGAAATAAGAAGACAATGGAAGTTTTACTTAAAAAACAAAACAGAAGCTTACAAATTGGTGACTGAAAAAAGATGCTTTATAAATATACTTGTTAAACATTCTTCTCACTTTGTTTGAACCAAATGAATACTGCATGATTCCACCTGTAGTACAGTAAAATCCTTTATTTTAAAAGCTTCAAAGTCGTTTCCCACTACACCCTCCCCCAGAAAAAATGGGCTGACAGGCAAATAGTTGAGTAATTCAAAAAGTATGTCTGTTGCAAGCAGAGTGCGTCTGTTCTTCCAATGTCTAAATAAGGTTGAATCTTGGTCCAGCGGCGGCGACGATGTCGCTGTAGGGCTCAGTCTGGGTGATCTCGATGGCTTGCTGCTTCTTGAGAACGAGGAAACTGTAAAACTTAGCAGCAGCCTGCTTCTTGTTGTTGTTCCGGCACAACTCGATCAGGCTGACTGAGTCTGCACCAGTCTTAGCCATGACGCGCTATGGGGTAAAAAGCACAAAATGTTTCCATAAAACCAGGAATAAAGCTTTCCAAATTGTGTTATTTTATTCAAATATATAAAGAGAAACTCTTTTGCACATGGCAGATAAAAACTTAAATCCTGGTTAAATCTCTGAAACCAAAATGCAATCACAGGGTTTTACAAAGAAAGCCTAGGACAACAGTTTCAGTCTACTTTATAAAAATGCAGATAAATGTCGTAAATAACTGTTTCTGTACCTGGAGTCCGTGCAGCATTTGCTGGGTTCGCTTGTTCCACCTCTTCTCCTCCTGATCCTGATCTCCAGCCTGACCTTCCTCTTCCTGTGGATCAAACACACCATCATTAGCATCAAATGGCCCATACTCAGAACCCAACACACTTGCCTTTGTGTAGTCTCTACTGTAAAATTGCAATAATTACTTGTTTTGTTTTACTTGCTCTCTTCTAGCACTTTTTCTTAAAAACTATCTACCAGAATGCATCACTCAGGGTTCCTGCCGGTTTCGCCAACTCAAATTTAAGACTTTTTAAAGACCACTTTGAATAGAATTTTAAAGACCTATTTTAAAATCGCAATTACGATTTTGGCCTGCCACAATTATGAAAACATAATCGAAAAAAACGATTATTTTTGCTTTGCTAGGTTGCGACAGTGCACTAGAACATATTTGATCTAATTCATTTTAGTCTAATTTGTTTTTATTTATCATATTTATATGTTTAGTAGCACTCCAAAATATTTGTTGATCTTGTTTATTGTTATTTATTATTTTGATATGACTTATTTAAATGCATCATTTATTTTTAATTTATTTTTGTATTGGTTTTTCAGTTGAATTATACGTTCAGGGTAATCAAATGTTAAAAAGATACAGTTGAAATTATTATTTGTTTTAAAGTTCAATAAATTGATGTTTTCAAAGAGCTCTGCTGCCTTGGCTACAATCTTTCATCGTTGCTGTTGTATGATTGGTGTTTAGCGTCTACAGCACCTCCGCTTTTAGGGTTGACGTAGACCCAAACGTCGCCCGGAGGTCCCCCGGTGTTGTTGCGGGAGCTGCTACACTAGCTAATGCTGCTCTAGCTAACGCTACATTAGCAAAACAAACGCTAATTTATTTTGCAAAAGGTGCGGCGGGCTTCAAACACGTTCCCCTCCACTGGTTTCAACCAAGCACTAAATTTGATGTTTTCCAACCAAATACGGTTGAACTTACACTTCCCCATATTTATTTGTAAGTAGATTCGAAGATACATGAGTTTCTGACTGCCGCTAGCTGAAGTTTGGTTGCTAGGTTACTAGCTGGGTCTTCTCCAATAAGGGGCCGGGGGAAACAAAGTTAGTGATTACTGGCTCCATGTTGATTTAATTCAATACAAATTGTTGGGGGGAACTGAAAGGCTCTTACCGTACTGGTTACTTTGCAGCCCGGACATTTCCCCCAAAACACAGAAGTACCTTTCAAATCCGATCACAGACTATCAAATTTAAGACTTTTTAAGACCCCGCGGGAACCCTGTGTACTCTTACATTTTATAGAGACCCAACTTTGACCCACATGAGCATGCACAGTGGTAAGGAAAAACTACACTTTTGATATATTAGTGATCACTATGTTGTGAATATGTAAATGTATCATTGAGTGGCCAAACATGAACCTGGAGGCGATGTGTGCTTTTATTCTATAAAGCACAATATAACAGAAACATTTATTTACATGTTGGGTTCCCTTTTAAGCTTACATTTATCCTTGGAAGGCTACTGAAGTGAATTGTCTCTAACCTATACAGTCTCAGAATTTTGACGAGCTGTTTATTTTTTACCATAACTTAAGGAGGTGCTACATCTGGCAACAATTTCCATCTCAGGATGAACGAGAAATAACACCATATAGTTTAATGTTTATAAACTACCAACACAAAGAATCAATGCAAGAAAAAAAAAGAAATCACCTGATCCAAGAATGGTACTGCAACTTGGGGCCAAGCTTTCTGTATCTTCAGGACCTATGGTATAAGAACAATAAACTCACAAAATGAATAGAGGACATGAATGTTAAAATCAAGGAAATCATTTAAGTTGTACTTCTTAGTTGTGGGATATACAATTTACCATCTAGATCCTCTTTGATCAACTCCATCCTCGACTCCTCTTTTGGGACCTGATTCTTCTTCTTTGCCTTAGGCTGTAAAAAAAAATAAGAATAAAGCTATTAAATATTGTGTAAAAGGCTGAATATGTACATTGGATAACAGTTAGAGTGCACAAACATGAGTCTAAAAGGCAGCGAGCTGGCCAAATGAAAGCGACTGAACCGGGGATTAAACCAAGTAAAAGATAACCCCGTGCCTTCGCGCCAGTTGTTAGCTAGCTAGCAAGTTCTCCGTTCTGAAGCGGGGCTAATGTTCGCTGTGGTGATTAACTACAATGTTTAATCGGCTTGCAAGATAGCTATAATTTACTTTTGAAAAGCAATGGGTCCCTATTAACTTATGGACTAACAATAATGAACATTATACGAATTATACAGCCAAGTAGTGGGTAGGTTACATGACGATATTGAGCTAACGCAGCCAACAACGTGAGTTGGTAATAATGACTTTATTAAGCACACAATTCAAAGAGGTCCAGAGTGCACATGAAAGAGAGCATTTTCAACAAAGACAACACAATGAATACAAAAATAAGAAAGCAAAGCACGTAACTTACCATTTTCGATGCACACAATTTCCAATGTCCCTCTTCAAACTCCAAGGCAAGTGGAAAAGGCCAAAAGCTAGCAGGCAGTTTCTTTTTGCTGATTGGACGGGGATTTAATATGATAGTGAATGATTGGATGAATTTGCCGTTTGCAACCTGTCAGGTGACTCCCGTTCCCCTCTACGTTACTGCACTGTCAAACTTAAACTACGCCAAAACTTATCCTAAAACACATGTTTACACAATATCAGAGTCAAACCGCTGCAGCAAAATCCATACATTTAAACGTCTTGGCCAAACGAATGAATGTAGTTGAAAAACTAGGCGTGGGGGGAGGGGACAGAGAGCATGCACATGCACTGTCAACGGGTGGGGGAGGCGGGGGACATGCTCGTGAACTGTTAATAATAAGGTCCCATAAGTCGGAAGTAGATGGGCGGGACTTCGCCTCCGGAGCTTCGCTGTTAGCGGAAGTAACCGGCGGATAGACAGATGAGAACATGGATTGGTGGATCGCTTTGTCAATCATTATTCTCCCAAAGGGTAAGTCCCGCCTATTTCATTTCTTCTCCCTCACTGTGGAGTGTGGAGGTATGGGGCAATATTAATAGCTGAGAATGTAATATTATTTCAGATAATTTTACAAGTAGGGTGTAACATTACACGTTTTTGAGGTGAATACATTTTAGTCAGAGCCCTTCTTCGAAAATCAATGAAATGCCCCTCTTGTGCTCATGTCATGAAGTTGAAACGGCCTTATGCTAAAAAGGAGGCATCATGGTAAGTAATGCTAGAACACTTAGCCTGTGCTTCATTTATTAATTTTGGGCATATCATATTGTTAGCTCTGTAGCTGTAAGTTCATCTGAATGTTGGATGCAGACTTGTCACCTTTCAGAAACATTCACCATTTTGAATCTACATTATGTGACCTATGTGATTCATGCATATCTGATGGCAAATTATTATATAATTTATATTATTAAACCTAATTGTTTTTATTAGGAGGAATTATCAGCTAAATCTCACCTAGAAAGTCATAATTCAAATCACACTCTGCTGATAATTCATATTTGCATGTGGGCTACTTTTTAAGGTGGTAACACTACTAAATGCACTCAAATATCTTCCTTATTCAGTTAATTATTGTAGATTAGATTCTTCTTGTCAAGTCTACCTAGAAATGTTGAATAACACAAAGGACTTGCGTCATATTCAATCCATGTCTTAGACCTTACAAATCTAGACTTAATCTATCAGAATTCTATTCAACCAATTTGTTTAATCATCAGGATGTGCCGGGATTCATGTCACAAAGGGAAAACATATTCAAGGTCCATCCGAAGTGGCTCCATGTTTGAGAATTCCCATGTGCGACTGCAAACATGGATGCATTTCATCTACAGGTGAGTGGTTCTAAAATAAATCATTCATGAAATGTGTATATATGGAAATGTACTGTACACCCATGACCACTTCAAAATTGGTTTTAACCTCCCCTCCTAACTAACTGGATTGTTTACAGATTTGCCCAAGGCCTTCGATTGCGACAAGTGGACATGCTGCAGGAAGGAATTACTCGTAGCTCTGCAACTCTGACTAAGCTCGCAGACAAGCTGCGGAGTGTTTGTAAATCTGCCATGAGAAGAGTGAGAAGAAGAGGCCAGCAGACCATTGGAAGACGAAGTGAAGTTGTTATGATCGATGAAAGCAAATTTGGCCATAAAAGAAAGGTGTGGAAACTATGCAAACACTTTAAGATTGTTACCTTGATGTCCAAACAATACATAATTAAAACAAGTTTATTTCCTATGATCTTGCATAAGCCTGTCCTTAACAGAGCTACTTAATGTAGAGACACTATACATACTTTTAATACACAGAAAGTTAACATTTATTTTCACCATTTCTGCTGTACAACACTGTGTCTATCATAGACTATTATTGCTAATTATACATAAAGTAGTAGAGTGTATTGTAAATTGTAAAGCATTTTAACAACCGTTCCGAACATGCTCGAACAGTTTACTGCGGTGTGATTAATAATTGAAAACAAATGCATACAGTATTCCATGTAGAAATATACAATGGTGAGGCTCTACGGAAAATATTTTAAAACATTCTTTATTTAAAGAAACTTCAGACAGAG
>NW_011345576.1:0-2368 GCF_000735185.1 Notothenia coriiceps | reverse complement strand
CACACACACACACACCACACACACACACACACACACACACACACACACACACACACACACACACACACACACACACACACACACACACACACACACACACACACACACGCCCAAAGGCAAACCACAGGTACATACAGATACTATCTTGTCTTGCATATCAGCATTACCTGACCCTCCTCTCCTTCTCTCTCTCCTTCCCTCTCCTCTATTCTGCTGCTTGGCACTTCTCTCCTCTTGTTACCTTTTTCCCCTTTCCTCAACCCCCCCCATTTAACACCTTTATTTTCCTTCTTTCCTTCCTTCCTTCTTTCCTTCCTTCCTCTTTCCTTCTTTCCTTCTTTCCTTCCTTCCTCATTCCTTCAGCTTTCTTACGCTAGGCTAGTCTGCCTTTTCTCCTGTGAGATGTGTAGTATGTGTAGAGGAAAGAATACTTTGCTGAAATCAGTAAAGATAAAATGCTTATGAAAATGAATGAACCAATAATATCTACAGACAAAGGAAGGGGAGTATTCAGAAAAGCAAAAAGCTATCATTTAGGGAGAGGATCTACACTATTGAGTTTGGTGGACGTGATATGATGAAAGATAACATGTGAAACCAGTTTAAAGCTTATAAACCTCTTAACTATTCGTCCATCGGGACACTCAATCTTCTACTGTATGTGTCATCATCACTGTGTGTGTGCCAGGAGAGCCTTTTTTCTGTTGTATCGTGTAACTTATTGTACCTCCTGCTGTGTATGAATCAGAAAGCAGAGGACATTTTACACTGTGTACAGTTTTGCTTATCCAAGATGCTAAGTGCACACAGTTCTGCCAATAAATCACTCTATACTTCATTATCAGGCTAACGCCAAACCATTTCTCCTCGCTTTATCCTTTCAGGGTCTCCGTTTGCCCGGGCCAGCTTGAAGAGCTCCAAGCTGGAAGGATCAGATTTCAAGCGGCGAGAGCGACGGCTACGCTTCCTCATCCGACACGCCGTGAAGTCGCAGGCCTTCTACTGGACCGTGCTGTGCTTGGTCGGGCTCAACACTATGTGTGTGGCTGTAGTGCACTACGACCAGCCGGAGCCTCTGTCAGATTTTTTATGTGAGTATGAGGGAGGGGATACATGCTAACTCTGTGTAAGCATCGACAGATTATCTCCACCTAGGCACTATTACTAGAAAGGAGTGGGTGAGCAAAAAGTAAATGTGACTAAATCCATGAAAAAGCTGACTAACCCAAACACACCATTTCTCTCTTTTGCATATACACTGAACAAAAATATAAACGCAACACTTTTGTTTTTGCTCCCATTTTTCATGAGATGAACTCAAAGATCTAAAACATTTTCTACATACACAAAATGAGGGTTAGGATTAGGGTTAGGGTTAGGGTAATGTTGTGAATCGAGTGGCCCATGGTGGTGGTGGGGTTATGGTATGGGCAGGCGTGTGTTATGGACGATGAACACAGGCCACTCGATTCACAACATTACCCTAACCCTAACCCTAACCCTAACCTCACACCAGATACTGACTGGTTTTCGGACCCCCCCAGACCCCCCAATAAAGCAAAAATGCATTTCAGAGTGGCCTTTTATTGTGGCCAGTCTAAGGCACACCTGTGCAATAATCATGCTGTCTAATCAGCATCTTGATATGCCACACCTGTGAGGTGGGATGGATTATCTCGGCAAAGGAGAAGTGCTCACGATCACAGATTTTTTCAGATTTGTGAACAATATTTGAGAGAAATGGTTATTTTGTGTATATAGAAAATGTTTTAGATCTTTGAGTTCATCTCATGAAAAATGGGAGCAAAAACAAAAGTGTTGCATTTATATTTTTGTTCAGTGTACTATTGAACAAATGGGATGAAATTAATTGTACCGAAAATCAAAATACAAATTATACAGCTCTAAAAATATGGAAACCGGAAGTTGTGATAAATAAAAAAAATTCAAAAACAACATAATAATGAGAAATTTGAGGATTTGTAAATAAATATTTCACGCTAATTGAGAGTATTAAAAAAGACTTTTAGAATATTTTGATACACAATACAGATTTTGATACAAACACAAGTAAAACTTAAAATGCATTCTTAAATAAATGTCACATAAATCTGACCTCTTTTCTCCTCTTCCTCCTCTTCCTCCTCCCTTCTTATCACCTTCCTTCCCTGCAGATTTTGCTGAATTAATCTTCCTGGGGATATTCTTGACAGAGATGTTTATAAAGATGTACGGCCTTGGCAAACAGGCCTACCTCAACTCCTCCTTCAATTGCTTCGACTGCATTGTGAGTCCCAACACACACACACACACACACACACACACACACACACACACACACACACACACACACACACACACACACACA
>NW_011345575.1:0-2337 GCF_000735185.1 Notothenia coriiceps | reverse complement strand
CTGACGCAGCTGCAGAGGTCAGAAACTCCCTCAAAAAGGAAAGAAAACCTCACGTTTATTAAGGAAATCAGCCGGACACACCCTACAACTTCCTGTCCGTCCCTTCATACTAAAAGTCCCCCAAAAACAACAAAATTGCAGTTTATTTTGCATAAAACTCTCTTTCTGTCTTGTATTAATTATAATGATTAATGATTTGTATTGCATTGTAAAGTCGCACACGTGAATGTGATTGGACGATGACACCAAAATAAAAATAGGTTGCTTATCAGCGTTAAATTAAAGTTGTGCATTTAAAAAAAACACATGTTCTGGTACACTTCATAGTAACTCTCCCAAAATATCTGGTCCACTACTAAACCCGAGATATCTCTCAGTAAACATTTAGAAAGTAGAATATAAAGGTAGCAGCTAGACTTCCTGTCCGCCTTAATTACTAAAAAGTCTCACAGAAGCTGAACAGCTGCTGATCGTTTAACTAATTAAGGTCATGCATAAAAACAAGAGACACAGCTTTTGGACTTTTAAACTTGACTTTCCCCGAGATATGTGTTTGTTTTCCTCATATCTCTCAGGTTTAAAACGTACAAGCTAGCTCTGGTTCTATATTGTATTGATATACTGATCCATGTTTACCTATAGCCGCTCAAAGAGCTGTGTAACTTTACTGAGAATAAAAACATCTAGATACGTTTCAGACGAGTGTTTCTCCAGAGCCTCCCGTGAATACACACTCTCTCACACACACACACACACACACACACACACAGACACTGCCCTGACCCACACACACACACACACACACACACACACACACACACACACACACACACACACACACACACACACACACACACACACACACACACACACACACACACACACACACACACACACACACACACACACACACACACACACACACACACAGACACTGCCCTGACCCACACACACACACACACACACACACACACACACACACACACACACACACACACACACACACACAATTGACTCTTTAATCCTGATGAACCCTCTCCGGCTCAAAGACCTTTTATAAAGTGTTCTCTTTCTGAAGCCCTCCTCCTCGTAGGGACACCTTCCAACTTTAGGGCAGAGAGAGTGCATGTGGACGACGTTGACTCAGCAGAAAATGACACGGTGTTTTGACGTCGCTCACCACTAAGGGACTCGCTGCTGAGGGATCCCTCTGAAGGCTTTTAATCCAGACTGAGAGCGTCTCGTAAACACACTAAGATGGAGGAGGAAGCTGAAACTCCCTGTGATCAAAGAACTCTTCAGAAACCAAAAAGATAACAACCTGTGAGCCAACCCTCCAAAGGACCTCAGAAAACAACCACTCAACTCTCCAACGTCACCAGCCTACACAAACATGATCTTCTCCTGCAGAGAACCAACTATATGGTGAGGAATGAGGACAGACAAGCAATCCTTTTATTTGCATTAAAATAATTGATTAAAAGTTCTTTTTTAAAGATAAAGGGACTCCACAGAGATGTCAGGGTCTGTCGGATCATCGTTTTTGCTCTTTGTGTATTAAAAACAGTTCGTAAAGAAGTGACATTTAAAACAGCAGAAAGCGGTCTAGACTATCACCTGAAACCTGCACATCATTCAGCAGCTCCAAATAATCATTTCAAATACACTTATTGACATTAAAGGTGGAGCAAACTGTCTAAAGACGTGATTTACTTAAAATAACACCTGCATGTTCCTCACTGCCTTTGCTTCTCCTTTTTCTGCAGGAATGTTTTCTCCGTGCAACGAGTAGCAGCACTCATACTGACCACGAACAACATCTATAGATTACATCATGGAGTTTCTTGGTAATTCTAAATGCTTTGTGCAGACTTGGAGATGTTCCCCTAAACTCAGTGAAAAGTCCCTTCAGGACCTTTAGTACGCTCCGTGGAGCAGAAACACACCCCTGCAGAGCCCCCTCCTCCTCCTCCTCCTCCCCCTCCTCACTGACCTCTGACCCCCACATTCAGAGCCTGAATGGGGGCCACAAAGCCGGCACACAGCGCAGTGTGTGATGATAAAGTGCTGAGCTTTGGAGAGTAGAAGAAGAGGAGGAGGAGAATTCAACGTGTAAACAAAAGCAGGAACTTTTCCCAGTTTGAGACGAGAAATAGTCCCAAAGACGTCTCGTGTTCCGAACGCCGTCAAAAGACCTCAAATGTGTGTGTCCGTGCACAGACACACACACACACACACACACACACACACACACACACACACACACACACACACACACACACACACACACACACACACACACACACACACACACACACACAGACACACACACACACA
>NW_011345574.1:0-2756 GCF_000735185.1 Notothenia coriiceps | reverse complement strand
AAATAACAGAATAGAAAACTAAAAAAAATTTTTTTTTTTATTAAAAAGAATTATAAGTGCTGCCCCCTAGCGCTCGCGGCAACTTCGAGCCACCGATACGCGGGAAAGCTGTCATTTTCAGAGCTGAAGGAAAACTGCCTGACAAGACAGACAACAGCAAGTTGAAGCAGACATAATTTTATTTGGACACAATCACCTCAAGAAGAAGGTCATAACGCCATAAATGTAAGTTATTATAATTTAAAATGTTGTTACATTTAGATTAAGTAAATTAATACTTTGATAAAAGCCTACAGTTAAGAATGAATTACATCTAGCTAACTTAGCTAGTTTGTAAGGGATAATGTGCAGCGACGCGGTCATTATGGGGAAAAGAACACCCGACAGGCTGATCAGGAGCCCGACGCGAAGCGGAGGGATCTAGATCTGCATGAAGGGTGGCAGAACCCAAGATATTCAAGTCACTGGGGCAGTGGAACGAAGTAGAGACATTTGGCACATTCATTACTAGGTGCCATGCTCTTTTGACATCTGATATTAAACTAAAAAATTGCCTGATGAAAGTGATGTAAATGAACAACAAAAATAAAATAAGTTACATATGTGTTATTGGCTATGGTAGTTTATTGGTATGTTCAATTATTTGATTATTAAAATGTAAAACGATCTTTTTCATATGGGTGTTTAGAGTTAGATCTAGTCTCTAGTCATTGTGTGCTCAAAGTGCACCAGATTGAAGCATTTTATATTAAAATGTAAAAACAAATCTTCCCGGGGGGGCATACCCCCGGACCCCCCTAGAGGATGTGATGTCCAACCACCAATTATGTTCATACAATACTGAATACATTTGAAGCCTTTAATGATGTATGTGTCTTTCTTGTGCTGGCAGACAAATAGAAACATAATGGCGGGAAGCACTTCGCACGCGCACACACTTAAAATGTCCACGCGCGCCGCGCTCACATTTTGCTGGGCCCGCGTGCCTTAGCACCGCTGCTATGACTCCATCCTAGGGGAAACACTGCAAAGACTTAGTGAAAAGAGTCTGATTCCTTTCAGGCGAGGAAGGACATTTACAAAGAGCTGTCTGCACAAAACAAAAGGGCTCAGTTCAGAGGATTTTCACTGAAAAGGATTGATGCTTTCAATAGAAATGTTTTGTACTTCTTTAACGACAAAAGAGGATTTTAAAAGCATTTATCAAGGTTTCAATACTGAGTTCCTAAACGTCGAACATCGTTGAAATTTGAATTATAACTCTGCAAAATGATCTCAACACAAAGGTCCACTTTCTGTTTCTTTCTATTGTTGTTTCTCAGAAAACGGATAAAGTTTTGTATTATTTATTTTGTAAATGACGTTTTCTTTTTAGTTTTTCAATATATTATTTTACTCGTGAATTCTGACTTTTTTTCAGAATCCCAATATTTTTTTGCCAGATTTTTGACTTTCTTTCAAACTCAGATCCAAACCATTTTTTTTCAGAATCCTGACTTTTTTTCAGAATTACAATTTATTATGACTTTTTTTCGAATTTTGTCATGTTCTTCAGAATCCAGTATTATTTTTGTAATCTTTACTTTTTTTCTGAATTCTGTCCTTTTTTCTGAATTTGTAACTTCTTTCTAACGGTGCCATTAATACTTGTACTGTGTTAACGTACCCTTCTCTGAGAAGACTTGTGTACGTCCTCCAACTCTTCCTCTTTATCCTCCAACTCCTTCTGATGCATCTGCTTCATCCTCTCCATCTCCATCTCAAAGCGCATGTGGACCTGAGAGAGAAGAGGGGAAGAAGTCATTGAAGTAAACATTACTAATATATATATATATCTAAAGCACTCAAGGTAAAAGTAAAAGTACTCATTGTGCAGAATAGCCTTTTTCAGAATCATATATTTTTGATCATCAACCTTTTACTGAACGGTATCAGTACTTGAGTAAATGTTGCATCCCCCTAAATGTTACCTGTTGCTGCTTCTGTATCTTGGCAGAAAGCGTGCAGATCTCTTCCCTCTTCTCGCTCACTTCGGCCTCCAGGAGGCGCTGTTGCTTCTTGAGGTCGGGCAGCGAATCAGAGGCCAGATCCACCGGGAGGCTGAGGTCCCGGATCTGAGCGCAGAGTTCCTCTTTCTGCTTCTGCAGCCGGAGAACCTCAGCCTGGCTCTCCTGAACACAATACACACAACAACTGTGTTCATCAGAGAGCTCAGAGGTCAAGGTTTATATATAACAACAACAACATTATGTAGGAGCAAAAACACTGAATGTTGTTGCTTTAGTTTTGTTTGGTTCTTCTTTATCTTAAAGGTCCCATGTCATGCTCTTCTGGCTATTACCCGTCCCCTTGTGTGTTATGTAGCTTTTTTTGCATGTAAACGGTCTGCAGAGTCACAAACCCTCAAAGTATACCCTGTAGCGAGTAAAACTCTAATGGCCCGTCCACACAGCGGCGTGCGTTGAAAGCTTCACCATTCACTTTGAATGGGGTGACGTCACTTTTCGCCGAACTGCATTGTGGGAAGCGACGCGGAGCTTTGCTGGCGTGGCTCGCTGCAAAAGTTGAGCAATGTTCAACTTTTGATGCCTCGGCAGAAGCGTCAGCCAATCGAATCATATGCCAGTACAAGCTCTAGCCAATCCAACCGCTGCTTGTGTGTCAGGGGCGGGAGATTCATGTGATTGGTTGTTGGTCGAGTTTCAGACACGCCCGCCGGCAAGCGTCAACACACGCCGCTGTGTGGACGGGCCGTA
>NW_011345573.1:0-1503 GCF_000735185.1 Notothenia coriiceps | reverse complement strand
ATAAAGAACTTTATCACAATATTCTAATTTTCTGAGACAGTCCTGTATATCATCAACACCGAACAGGGTCACAGGAGCAGTAGGATATGGATTCATTTGTATTCAAAGAAAACGCCTTTGATATCATAACAACATGTCCTTATATAATAGAAACCAACAATCAGGGGTCAAAGTTGAAGAGATAGCATTCATTACATAAGTTTCCGCATCTGTTGGATGTCTTGAAATGACTATTGTATTTATTTTTAATGTGACCATTTACTGTGTTTTTATATTTTCCTTTTTTTAGTTTGCAAGAAAGAACATCGCCCACTCTCAGTTTGATATGCTCTCAAAGTGTAAGCACAGACACCTCGTTCCTCTCCTTTTCACACGTTGTGCTTTTTTACACAATCAGTACACATGCTCCAAGATTACTAATCAAACATACATATATCCAACTGCCTTAAAAACATGTTGGTCCCACTGTCTGTCACGGAATCAAAGGATCATTTCCATAAACAAAACAAACAAATCAGGATCACTAGAGATGCATCTTAGAGTGAATTTGATTTGCACAACTTCATGTAAATGTTTCATTACATTCTCGTCTGCCTTTTATAGTTTGCAGTGCCTCAACTATACCTAAAAAAAAAAAGGACAAAAGTTGTTGCCTTCAGCTGTGATCATACATGCAGTCACAACTAAGTTTTAGTGATAGCAGACTGAATGTTTAAAAGTAAGAGTGATGCCGATCAGTCAGGATCTGTCATCTCTTATTTGTGTTCTGCAGCGTGGTCTGTTTGGCTATAAATGGTCATTCTTCCTTGTGTACGATGGAGTTTGCCGCCATGATTGTTGAACGTTACTGTAAAATGTTGAGTACATGATTAGTAATGATTACTGTTGATTTCTTAGATTGATAAATATGTTTCACGTCCTCAGTCAGTTGGAGCTTTCTAAGAAGCATGTTGATTTCAACTGAAAATCTTGCTTACTAGCTTTGACCCGTTTTATGTGGAAACAAAAAAAGTTAAAATTCCCTAAAAACAGAGATCAAATATGTTTATTTATATAAATACAGCTAAAATATTTTGGAGAAAATATTATATATTATATTATATATCAAAGTTGCTGATAATATATTAATCTTTACGATATTTTATGGAGTGCAAATGTGTTGAAATACTCTCTTACAATAAAAGATTACAAGTGTGTGTGTGTGTGTGTGTGTGTGTGTGTGTGTGTGTGTGTGTGTGTGTGTGTGTGTGTGTGTGTGTGTGTGACCTTAATGTGTAGTTACAATGCAGGGGTTATACCTCGGGTTACAAAGGGGCGGAACATTTCCGGTAAATGTCCATTGGAAGTTAAGCTGGGGAATTTTGGAAATATTCCATATTGGAAACTTTTAATGGGAACTAACTGGGAATTAAGGGTAATGTAATCGAATTGTGTCATATCCAAGCATAAATACAAACATTTTGTTTTGTCATAAGAAAACATCCATGCAAAATGATACAATTA
>NW_011345572.1:0-2013 GCF_000735185.1 Notothenia coriiceps | reverse complement strand
ACATACTGATATACACCTGAACATCAGCAGGAGAGGACTCTTTAAAGTAGAGACACTACATACTGATATACACCTGAACATCAGCAGGAGAGGACTCTTTAAAGTAGAGACACTACATACTGATATACACCTGAACATCAGCAGGAGAGGACTCTTTAAAGTAGAGACACTACATACTGATATACACCTGAACATCAGCAGGAGAGGACTCTTTAAAGTAGAGACACTACAAACTGATATACACCTGAACATCAGCAGGAGAGGACTCTTTAAAGTAGAGACACTACATACTGATATACACCTGAACATCAGCAGGAGAGGACTCTTTAAAGTAGAGACACTACATACTGATATACACCTGAACATCAGCAGGAGAGGACTCTTTAAGTCAATACAGTCAGATATTGGTGTACTTCGAGGTCTGCTTCTAACCAATGATAGCCCCACACAGGATTTCTGGGTCACAGAGAGCTTAAAATTAAAGCACTCCTCCTCCTCTCCTCTTTCTAAACAATTCATATTCTTAATACACAACATGGATTTGGTAGACTGTTTTATCCAAAGTGATTCACAGCATCCGTGTTCAAGGACGTTAACCTTTCCTCAACTACTCGAGTCTTTTCATTTACGGATCAGATTTGAACCTTCAAAGTATGTCAACCTTCACTGAAGAGTTCCTTAAAGAAAACACACACAAAGGTGTACATGTATATTTAGGCCATGTGAAGAGGAGGAAGTCATCCATCACCCTTCTCTCTGCAGCGTTATGTAGGCCACTCAGAGCCATGTAGGGCAGCAGCAGTTATCTGACCCGACACCATCAAACTGCATCACAGAGGATCAACATCTGAACGATGGAGATCAAAACGCTGGCGAAAGATACATTTTCAGATTTGAATCATATAATAAGTATCGTGTTTCCCTTAAAAGGACTGGATGTGTGTCTGTCCCTATAAAGTCTATGGTGTGTCCTCATTCTTTATATCCATGATATGTATTTACACCAATAAACAGCAGGGGGCAGTATATCAGGGACCCTGAATAAAAAAACTAAAATGAGAAAACCTTTCAGAAGAAAAATATTCTGGATAATGACTGTGACTACCTAGTTATAGTGGTACCACATATGGATCTGAAAAGTAAAGCCAATGCATTCTCACTAATATCCAGCAGGGGGCGACTCCACTGGTTTGTATAGAAGTCTATGGTCTGTAGGACTTCATTTATTACCTCAGTAAACATTTTCCTTTGCAAGTTCATCGCCTAAATCTTTAGTTTTCAAGTCTACTTCAATACAGCATGATGTTCAATTGGTAAATTATGCTTCCAATTAAAGTAAAATAGACAATAAAGAGGCAAAGTCCCTCCCCTTTCCGGGGGACCTCCATGGGTACTTATTTCGGAAAAAGTATGTATTGAAGTCAATGGGGAGAGAAAGATTATCGTTTGATCCCGTTTGAATTGTGCCACGAATTACAAATATGATGTTTGTCAATTTAAAAGATAATTTTGCAAGTCAAAAAAATTAAAATGTGTCGTAAAACTGTGAAGTAACACTTTTTTTGGTGTGAAACCGCTCAATGAACTACATCTCCCGTCTCGCACCACACACCAAGACGGCCGTCACGTTGGCACATTTCACTTCTTTCTTTCAGAATGAGGCGAAAAGTATTAAAAGAGGTGAAAATCACTCACGGTAATGCCTTAAAGTGGTGCATGGATTGTTTTTTTTAAAAGTCAGAACCCAGAAGTTAGCATCACAAGGACTCCGTTGAACAAAGACAATGGTATTTTTCCATTGGACTTTCGAATATTGCAGAAAATAATATCTGTAGCAAACAAACATTTATGATACTTGTTCAGCAGGATGAATGCAATCTCCAGAAGTAAAAAGAAAACGTTAGGCTATAAAGCAACTACAGCACGGTCACATGACTTCACTCCACCACCGCTAAGCTAAAGGTGGCTAATGTTGGGATATAAAGCAAACTACAGACACGGTCACATGACTTC
>NW_011345571.1:0-4014 GCF_000735185.1 Notothenia coriiceps | reverse complement strand
AAAAAGCTAAGGTTTGTTTTCTCATCAGGAAATGCAGACCGGCTCAAACAAAAGATTTTTAAATCATCATCCTCACGATCATTTAATGTATCATATGTTCGCCGAATTGACATGAAAGCACTAATAAATGTAGTTTCATCCACTTGAGTTTACAAAAATAATCGATTTGTTTTTATATCACATCCGACGGGAGGAAATTCAGCAGCTCTCACTACCGATTTTTAATCCTAATTTAATCATCATCTTCACCACGATCATTTATGTTTATGTTCGCCGAATTGACATGAAAGCACTGACAAATATGAATATACTGTAGTCAACTTCATTAAAACGTTATTAACGTGCCTAAACTCATTAATTCACCATTTCTACGCATGACAACACACTTTGTCCGTGTTTGGCTCTCTCGCCGCACAGTGAAGCGTTCCCGCATTGACGTCACTTCCGGCTTCCCCCAAAACCTCAAAATGAGTCGAAGGAATTTTCCCGCGATATTCGAAATTATTGATATTTATCGGAACGGTATCGCTTTTTCTTTTTTAAACTGACGGTTCGAGATTACTAGTAGCCCACTATTTCATTGCACAACAGTTGTTGGGTTCGTGTCAAAGGCTCTTTAAGGCCTCACTGCAATTAGCCTTAGCGGCGGTAAAGTGAAACCATGTGTAGTTTTTTAATAGCTATTTAATACAACAATCTTAAAAGTGGTGTTGGAATGAGAAGAAGAAAATTGGTTTATATAAGAAACGTCCCCAAATGAAATAAGATCAAGTCTAATAATAGGAAGAATTTATTTCTAATATATTCTTGACAGTACTGTGACTTGTAGCTACGAGCTGAAGCGCTGAGAGTGTGTTGTTCTTTTCTCAGGCCCGGTGGTGGGCCAGCGTCCGGATCACCACCCCTCCTCCACCTCCCCCATGATCTCCGCTGCAGCCTCAGCAGCAGGACCCCCACTGGTGGCCTCACCGTACCCCCAGTCCTACCTGCAGTACGGTCAGATGATCCAGACCCTGCCCCCCCATTTCCACGGACAGGTGCGCTCAATAATCAGCCTTTTAATCATAAAGTGAAAACAGACCCACGGTGAGGGTTTTTATTATTACTGTGGAACAGGAGACGGCAGAGAGCGTTCGTACTTTTTAAAGCAAACTCAAAACCCTCCTTTTTAATATTGCTTTTAACTGAGTTTTATTTTATTATGATTTATTTTATTGTTATTTATTTTTTAAATATATGGTATTAAGTCATATTTGTTCATCACAAAGCTATGTGTTACCTGGGAAGGGGGTGCTAGTATTGTTTTTAAAACTTTATTTACATGTTTTAATTTTTCTTCTGTGTTTTTTATCATTACCAGCCAGTTTACTCGATGCTTCCGGGGGGAGCAAGGATGCTGACATCAGGGGCTCCCCCTCAGCAGATGGGGCCTCCTGGGGGCCAGTACCCCGGCCAGGCTGAGAGCCTGCAGGGGCAACAGCAGGCCATGTATGGTAAGCAGAATTATACTTGATTAATTATACAAACACTAGAATGATGTTTGAGATGTACTGTCTGTAATGACAGGCTCAGCAGATCAGGGATCAGTAGCTGCTTCTTAAGGAGTGTCAAAGTAAATTCCTCTGTTTTTGTTTTTGTCTCTCAGCTCAGTCGTTCTCTCACCACTCGGGCGCCATGCATCACCCTCAGCCCTCCAGCACCCCCACTGGGAACCAGCCCCCGCCCCAGCACTCAGCCCCCAGTCCAGGACACAATCAGGTAACGCTGCACCCACATTCATAGGGACCAACAGCAAGACGAGGACATTTTAATTCAACTTTTCAGGCAACATTTTACAATCATAAAACAAAGAACAATACTGTTTTGCACTTTTTGAAACTAATTTATTTCGTCACAATGCTTTTTTGGCGTTTGAGTTGCAAGAAGCAAATTTTTCTGAGAATTTGATGGAAAAAAGTGTAAATAAAATATAAATTCTATTATAATAATTTATAATTAAATAAGTAAATATATATACATATTAATTACTTAGTTGTTATTTTTGAAATAATGAGACTTTATTTGTATTTAGTATTTCAAATAATGCATTACTAAAATAATGACTTGGAATTTAAAATAATAAAATATGGGAAAAAATAAATAAAGCTGTAGTTTCAGTTTGTTGTCTTTTAATGGCTGAAATGGGCTTCCATAGGATTAAGATAACTTGCAAAATAGGGAAATAATGGGAGACTATTCTTCAAAAGTGCAGCATAAAGATGTATTTTTGTGTGATGCCCTTATGAGCAATCGTCTCCTCCTGGTTTGATTAGTCTTGCTTTTTAAATGTTTCTTAAACTGTGTTTCCCCTCAGTCGAGTCAGGCTGGCCCTCAGCCTCAGAACATGTTCCACACTGGAGGTCTGTCGGCCTCCACCCCTCCTAACATGCAGCCGGGCCACAGCTCCCCCCAGGCCTCCTACGCCATGCAAGGCTACAGCCTACCCACCCACCAGGCTCTGCCCCACGGCTTCCCCTCCATCAGCCAGCTCACACAGGTCAGTGAGAGGGAGGGACTCGAGTCTGTGTGAGGGTCACAACTCTCTCTTTATACCTTTAGTTCACTACATTTAAAACATTCATTTTGCACTTTGTACTCCACTACATGAATCTGACTGCTTTAGATTTTCTCACAGTTTTACATCCCCTTCCTTTATCAGTATTGATACAAATAAATCAATGAAGGGGGAAATTAAGGAAACATATATATATATATATATATATGAGAATGATTCCAAAGATACATAAAAAAAGTAGCAAGGTAAGACAGAAATATCAATCTTATTATTATTACTTTAAGTACTCACACAGTACTACATTTTACTGTACAATAAAAACAATTCTTCAGTAAGGTTTTGAACTTGTAGTGTAGTATCTTACAGTATGGTAGTAGTATTTTTACTGCAGTAAACAGTCTCAATACTTCTTCCCTGACGTTAACCTTTAATCTCAGTTCCTCACATGGTGTCCTTTTTGTCCACCCCAGGCTCATGTAGCAGGAGGCATGGCGGGCCCCCACCACTCTGCTGGCCACGGCCTGCCGCCCGTCATGCTGCACTACGTCTCCCCTCAGCAGGGCGGGGGCTCCAACCCCCAGCACGGCCCCCAGCAGGGGGCCCCACAGCACTTCTACATCGGACACCCCCAAGGTAAAAAGTCCCCACCTGAACCAGAGCAGTTTGGGATTTTGTTCTGAAATGTTCTGCAACGCCTGGTGATTATGACGATATGTTGGGGGGAAATTGTGCGTATTTTCTTATTCATTTATTTCTATACCTTCACTTTTCTTACTTTATTGGCATTTATATGACATAATATTTAATACGTAGAATATGATTAGTTTTTATGACATATTTGACATATTTCATGGTGATATTTCTGACTTTTTTTAAATAAATTAAATGACTTTTTAAATACTTTACTACTTTTTGAATTTGAAAGGTCATTGTATAGTATGAATTTGACTAAAGTAACATCTTTTTTAAATCTTTATTTATATACATTATGATTTAATTAATTATTATGTAACACTTATAGTTTGTTTAACACTATTATTTGGTTTTTATTTGAACAGATAAGTGTAATGCAAATAGAAAATGTTGTCATGTTTTGGAAGATGATTAAAAACCAACAAAAGAATGGAATATATATATGTTCTGTTGTGTCTCCAGCTGTCCAGGTGCAGGCTCACCCCTCCCAGCAGCTGTCCTTCCACCCCTCTGCAAACTGAAGCCCTCCCTCACCGCTGGATTCAGGAGGAAGAAGAAACCCCCCCCACCCCAAAAAAAATATCCCCAAGCAACTTGTAACATTCCCACCTCCTGACACCAAATTAACACTATAATTTTTACCCACCTCATCTTTTAGACATGAAGACGTTTCTGGATTTTTAAGTGTAAATACAGACTGTTTTCACTCGGAGCTGGACTGAAGACGGTAACTAGTGGAATCATTTAGACTGACAACAGTGGAAACA
>NW_011345570.1:0-2424 GCF_000735185.1 Notothenia coriiceps | reverse complement strand
AAAGTAGAGACACTACATACTGATATACACCTGAACATCAGCAGGAGAGGACTCTTTAAAGTAGAGACACTACATACTGATATACACCTGAACATCAGCAGGAGAGGACTCTTTAAAGTAGAGACACTACATACTGATATACACCTGAACATCAGCAGGAGAGGACTCTTTAAAGTAGAGACACGACATACTGATATACACCTGAACATCAGCAGGAGAGGACTCTTTAAAGTAGAGACACTACATACTGATTTACACCTGAACATCAGCAGGAGAGGACTCTTTAAAGTAGAGACACTACATACTGATATACACCTGGACATCAGCAGGAGAGGACTCTTTAAAGTAGAGACACTACATACTGATATACACCTGAACATCAGCAGGAGAGGACTCTTTAAAGTAGAGACACTACATACACAAATTAACCAGAAAGTGAGCAGAATAATATGTCATCACTAATACAAAGAAATTACTTTCATTACGGCATTTGAGCATGAACACTTATTGGGCTGAGGAGGAACTTTAATAACAGAAGATAAAAAAGAGAGTTTGCTTTGTTTGAGGTGCTGTGAGCACACTGTTCACCTTTTGGTTCTTATTATCTTCCCTTCAATTACACCTGAGTACCAAGAGTGTCACTACAATAAAAGAGAATGTGTGTGTGTGTGTGTGTGTGTGTGTGTGTGTGTGTGTGTGTGTGTGTGTGTGTGTGTGTGTGTGTGTGTGTGTGTGTGTGTGTGTGTGTGTGTGTCATCCCCCTGTTGCGTTATATACAAAGCTCTAACAGGAGGTTTATTTACTGCTCATAGCTGAGAGCTGCATGTGCCAACTTTGCAGCATCTGACTGTCTTGACATAACTTCTCTGTTCTTCCTTTCATTCCTCATCTCATCGCCTCTCCGTGCCACCCGAAGGCAGAGAGGCGATGAGATCTCCCAGTGAACGAAGTGATCAAATGTCTCACTGGGATGCCTACAGGTTTCCCTGACATTAGAGGAGATTGTGTGCTGGTGGTGGTGAGAAAAGGGAAAAGGAGAGGCACACCCATTACTTGTCAAGATCGGATACCTCAAAATTGTGAGAGCTGTAAGGAGGGAGGGGTGAGGGTTGTTGGTGGTGGTGGATGAAAGGTTTGAGGCATGAAAGGAAGCCAGACATGGGGTGAAAAGAGGCGGAAAAGAGAAGTGAAGTAGAAAAAAGGACGAGAGATGAAGTTGGGATGAGCAAAGCGCGACATGAGGGGGATTTCGGGAGAAGGCTTGAGTTGAAAAGCTGTCATAGGTGAATAATTGAAGACAGGCTCGGATGCCTCATACTGTAAAGTAGAAGAAGCAGAGGTAGGGATGAGGAAAAGTCAAGCGGAAAATCTTTCTGTAATGAGGAAAAGTCTTGACTCAGTGTATTCCCCCCGTTCGGAGAAAATCTCATTCCTCACCCCCTCTCTACTCCACTTCCCTCAGAAAGGATCTGATAGCACGGCAAAGAACATGTGTGTGATTGATAAGTATTTCTAACAAGGAGGTCACTTTCAAATGTCTGTCGGGATAAGGGGAAAACGACTTTGTGTGAATCTCGCTGGAAGGGTTCAGCAAAGACAATTAATACCATTTTAAAGCACACACTGATCACAGGGCGGACACACAAACTATTATTCACTTTTATTAACATGGCGAGATGGCCTTGGCTTTAGATTTGTCACTACCAACAATTTTTTAGAACATGCCTTTCCCTTTTTCTCTGCAATGTAAATTTGTGAAATCCCGTCTTTCTGAGGGTTTGAAAACCAACACTGCTCGATTAGGCGAGATGACATGTTTCGGTAAAACAAGGGGTGAGCGCAGTGATCCGTTATTAAATATAGCTCAGTGAGAAATACATGTTCCCTCTTATCTTAAGTCTATGTGTCCACGGTGTCAGAGTCATGTTGGCGACGTCTCTGTCTTCCCAGTGGAAAAGCAGTCGGAGTGAACCTACGATAGACTCCTCTCTTTGTCTGGAGACTCTCACCTCTGCAGGATCTTTCTAATACTCGGTATTCCCAACACAGTTTCCTCAAAGCACACAAATCCCCCTGAGGGTGTGTGTGTGTGTGTGTGTGTGTGTGTGTGTGTGTGTGTGTGTGTGTGTGTGTGTGTGTGTGTGTGTGTGTGTGTGTGTGTGTGTGTGTGTGTGTGTGTGTGTGTGTGTGTGTGTGTGTAGTGTGTGTGTGTGTGTGTAGTGTGGTGTGTGTGTGTGTGTGTGTGTGAGTTAGTAGTAGAGTAGTAGTAGTAGAGTAGTAGTAGGTAGTAGTAGTAGGTAGTAGGTAGGTAGGTAGGTAGGTAGGTAAGGTAGGTAGGTAGGTAGGTAGGTAGGTAGGTAGGTAGGTAGGTAGGTTGGTTGGTTGGTTGGTTAGGTTAGGTAGGTAGGTGGTTGGTTGGTTGGT
>NW_011345569.1:0-13012 GCF_000735185.1 Notothenia coriiceps | reverse complement strand
CTTGCATTAGCATTATTAGCATTAGCCCAGCGCACAAACGCAGAGAGACTTACTTATGGCAACACAAAAGAAAACATGGGAGCGGTGGAGATGAGGAGGTGTCGACGTTAAGAAGTGACGTCAGCGCCTTAATTTGCCTAATCCTCCCCCAGGAACTTATTCCGGTGTGAACCTTTGTGGGAAAAGTACTGCGGTGTGAAAGCGCCTCATGTGTTATGAATGTTGATGCTACCATTTATGAAAACAACTCAATTGATGTTGTTTTCCAGTGTAGATATCCTTTCAGTGGTTACAAATGTTTCAAAGTCAAACAGCAGATATTAAATATAAAAATACTGATCTGTAATCCCTATTTTTGTGTCAGGTTTATATCTTTATAAATACCCCATTCCTATTAAAGAGCAACAGTCCCCTCACTCAAAGGACATTAACAGTCGTCGAGATGTAATAATCCTTTTATCTTCAGAGCAGTGGGTGTTTTCTAAGATCACAGTGAAAGAGAAACAACAATCAGATACATCAGCTTTGTTATTTTACCCTTTATTTCTCAACAGCTGTCACTTTTCCAAAAAAGGCAATTCATCAAAGTGCATTTAGTCATAGAAGTGCACTCGTTATTTATGTGCTTTTAATTATTTTCACCGTGTTTAGTATTCTATGATCATTTGCTCTCAAAATGAACAGACAAAGTAGTTTTATGTGGAGCCTTTTTAGTGCTTATTCAAGTTAACATGTTGACAAATCATTTGTGTACTTAACATTTCAAAGACTGCAGTAAAGAGTGCATCTTTGACTTTTAAAAGCAGCTTGTTTGTTGTCAGGTAACGTTTATGGAGATGACACTGAGATATTTGAATGTTAAAATAGGGAACCACAACATGTTAAATCCAAAGGTTCCACTCACTTAACATCTGCTTTTTATACAGAACACATGCTCATGCTAAAGAGACATTCCTGCTTTAATTTAAAACCAAAGTAAATACAGTCTGGTCTTTGATCATAACAATTTATACAAAGCTGCAGTGCAATCCTTATATAAAAAAATCTAAATGTAATCTTAATCCTGTCCACCAGCACTACTAGTAATTCCTTACCGCTTGCTTTTCATCAAGATGTGTTTATTTGTTCCATCGGAGGATCAACGTCAACAGTGATGAAATCTTGAACAACATCAAAATGGCTCTGTGAACATATTGATACACCGTGGATTATTCCAGAAATGGGTTTAAACATGAGAAAGAAATAAGTATTTTTATCCCAAAGTGATTCTTACAAAAAGCATAAGTTTCCAGGCAAAAAAACAAAAGGATAAATCTTAGCTGAGTTTAAAGACGACATATTCTGGTTATTTTCAGGTTCACATTACCGTAGTATGTAGTGTCTCTACTGGGACATGTCTCCATGCTTTAATGTTCAAAAAGCTCTTCTCATACTGCCTGTGCTGCAGCACCTCTTTTCACCCTCTGTCTGAAACCAGAGCCCAGTCTGTTCTGATTGGTTAGCTGGCCGGCTCTGTTGTGATTGGTCACCTTCTTAGATTTGTCCCACCTATTAGCCTATCATGTAATACTACTACTAATAATAATAATTAATTACATGTTTTATTAGAGCGCTTTTTCAAGTGCTCAAAGCGCTTTATATTACATATTGCACATATTGGCCATGTCACAGTGAATACTGTGGACACTACCCACAGGAGCAAATGTGGGTGAAGTGTCTGGCCCCAGGACACAACGGCCCTTGATCTGGTGATCAACGCTCTAGCCCACTGCGCCAAAACCGTCCCGTTATACAATGGGGGGGGGGGGTTCTGTGGACACAGGTATGTTAGGCTTTGCAGACCATTTACATGCAAAATAATTAATATAACACACTACAGGAAAAATGACATAAATTGGCTTGTTTAATTTTGCATTTTTTAATATCCTGTATTGCTTTTGACGAACGGATTTCAGCTCACAAACACCACCTTTCATATCTTATCTAATACAAACTTATATTGTGAATCCTATTATTGCAAATAGCCCCCAACATCACTGATAAGCATCACTTCTTAATTGGCATTTGCTTCAAATGTCTAAGAACGTATACAGAATAACATGACTGCTACAATATATAAACAGCCAGGTAAACATGGAAAGAAGCACATTAACCGAGCGGGAGAAATGAATGCCAGAGAAGAATCACACATATTTATTCCATGCCAGTAAAGACAATTTTAAAGAACTGAGGAATTCAAAAAAGAGAGACAGAGGTTAAGATGACATACACACATACTCTAAAGGTGGGTGGGCGGTTAATAAGAAGGCCATTCATTGTGCAGCGTGTACACAGTTAATTAAGTTATTATAAATGTGTTGCAGCCGCTGTTATCTTTTCAATGAAGCCTGTATCCTCGGTCTCGGCCTCCAAGGTGCACACACACACAGATGCATACACACATACACACACACACAGGTATGTCACGTGAGTCACGATGCACAGTACACGTACATGCCTAGAGGTTGCACACAGATGTCGGGGTGCACACTGTGAGTCATAGAAAGCTTTCACAAGTATTTGCACGTAGCCCCATACAAAGGCACCAAACAGATATCCATTGTGCATCACACACACACACACACACACACACACACACACACACACACACACACACACACACACACACACACACACACACACACACAGGAGTGAGTGATAAGGTTTTGAATGAAACTGGCAGCATCTAATTACATTTCTTTGTTAAGGTAATTTCATATGCTCCACAGGATAGGGCCATAATCAACACCATGGAATTACTAATCAAAATAACCTTCTGTAGGTCTAGCTACAACTGCAATTTGTTGGGCAAACCTGTTTTGTAGATGACAAAAAATGATCTTTGGCTCCTTGACTGACTACAAATATCTTATCTGGCAGGCAAATGTTGCAAAAAGAAAAACACATGTACCAAACAATTCTAGAAAACACTTTAATGGGATACTATAATGAACACATGTATGCACAAAATAGCAAATGTAAGTACAGAAGTACGCAAATTGCGACAGAGCAATGGTCTGTATCAATGTATTCTCAGTTTAGTCCCATCACTTTGCTAAATGCCGTCATATGTTGCTGCTGTGCTAAAGAGCTCATATTTGCCATGTCATCTGAATACAATGCATTCAGTTAGTCATGCTTGTAGCAAATGTAATAAATGGGTCTGTTTTTAAATCTTAAGCCAGGACAGGCCACAGGCTTTGAAAGTCCTCACACCGATTGTCGTCCTTAAGCTCCTTGACATTTTTAAGAAAGATGGATGATGGCACCCACTTCTCAGGTGAAAAAGGAAATTCTGTTAGGCATCCATCTTTTCTGTTTTTGTTAGATTCAATTTGTGGCTGTAAAAGTCTGAAGGGACAGGATGTTTCCAAAAAGCTTTTCTCAACTGATGTGCATCAGACTAAGAACATCAAAGCCTTTGTCTGGTTGTTTCTGTGAAACATTGCACTCTCATCCGCAGTGACCAACAGGGAGTGCAGATTTAACCTAACTTCCTGCATCACCAACAGTATGCACAGCCAATAGCAAACACAATAAAAGGTCATATATCATACAATGGTGAGATTAATTCCATCAAGTGTCCAATGATCAGGAAGATAAGGAGGAAAGTGAGGTAGAAAAACAAGAAGTGGAGCAGGAAATTCACAAACACACATTTTAACACATCAGTCAGTGCGCCCTCCTGGCACTGTCTGTCTACTTCTCTCTAACATTTAGAACAATTCACACCCCTCAGTGTGCACGTGCACTATTGTGTTCTGGTGTCTAGTGCTACAGTGTACACTTGTTGCGCATGTGTGACTGTTCTTGTGTGTGAAAAATGTGTGTGTTCAACTGTTTGACAGCATCACTCCCTGACAAGGTGTCAGACACCTTTTCGTTAAAATGTGTGAAAGTGTGTATCTTACCTAAAAACACACACTGACACGCACACACTGTCGTTGCTAGGTAAAATGTTGTTATGTTGAGTTAACTGTCGGTGTAGAGTAGCAGACCTGTCTACACCGGGCTGTGGGACTTAAAGGAGTGACTTGCACTGTGGCTGGCAGAACAGCTTGGTGCGCCTACAGTATTCACTGTTGAAATCTACATATATGGACATGTGATATTAAGTATTTCATTTTTATCTTTCTATCTTTATCTTACTCTTATTCGAGCTTTTGCATACCATTTACATGCACAACAACTACATAACACACTACAGGTTACAAGGCGTCCCCAGGGTTCGGTGCTTGGCCCCCTCCTCTTCATCCTTTACATGCTCCCCCTTGGCAAAATAATTCGTCGCCACAACCNATGAGAACCTTTTTACCCCCTTTTCCGTCCCTGCTAGAGACCAGGGACTTTCGTGGGAGAAAAAGGTTCCTATTTCTGCTGGGCGGAATGCAAACCACGGCGTGGTTTGCATTCCGCCCAGCAGAAATAGGAACCTTTTTCTCCCACGAAAGTCCCTGGTCTCTAGCAGGGACGGAAAAGGGGGTAAAAAGGTTCTCATGAACTCTTTTTAGTTACAGATTTGTTTGGTGTGAACGCAACATTTCGGAACTACATCGGAACTAAAGTGGGATAAGTACTGCGTTGTAAAAGCGCCTAACATTTGTACTGCTATTTAAGACATTAACTCTTATTTTGTTTTACTTTATTATAAGTATAACACAGTTTCATTAGTTCTTTTGAGAGGCTTTAATTCTCTAGAAAATAGTCATGAAGAGCCCTTAAAACACAATATAAGTGTGTTTTCTTTACTAACATGCTGATCCAAAGCAATAAATAAAATCCAAGCATGAACTCAATTAAAATATGGTAGTACACAATTTTATCAACGAAAAAAGAAACCTCCGTTAATTTAAGTTAAAAATAAATTAATATGTGTTAGACTTTCGCTGAACAATATGCTAATTAGGGAGCTACACTGACTGTAAACATGAATGTCTTTGTTTAAGCTACATTAGGCATCTTTAAGTTCAAACGTATCTTTATTACACTGTCAAAAGGCAACCACGCTACATAGTTGTTGATTTAATATCGATGAGTTGTTAGTTTATAGGCAGCTTTGAAAACATTTGTTCGGGGCTTGTTTTTATTGGATTATTCTCATAACCCATGTCATTGCTTGCATTTCAACTTGTCATAATATATTAATATATATTATAATATTAAATATTGAGGATGACTTTGGTTTTATATAAGCCATTCCTCGAAGCCAACATTCTCCCATCCACACCAATTTATTGGGAACTAATCTCAGTTTACTACAATTGCAGCTGGGGCAATGGAGCAGCAGCTGGAATCTTAAAAGGTTTGCTCAGGGACATTTAGATGATAGTCTGTTGATACAAAAAACCAAAAAAAGGTGTGCATTTTGCATTATGTTGATGAACAACACAGTCTGTTATGGGGCGGCTGTGGCTCAGGGGGTTCAATGGTTTCAATGAATCAGAGACTGTTAGTGGTTCAATCACCAGCGTTTGCAGTCAACATGTGAAAGGGTCCTTGGACAAACTGAATCCCAAACTGTGGCCGTAGGCATGGCCTATGGTATCTGATCTCTGTAAAAGGCTTTGTAAGTTGCTCTGGATAAAAGTTTCATCTAAATGAAAAATGTAATGTCTTGATGTCTAACATAGTTCTTAGTGAGCAGAATGTGTAAAGGAAGGCTACACTGACTTCCTCTGGCACATAGTTGATGCATAAGAGTTCTGGCTGATGTATTGAGCTGACCTGACAGCTACCTGACAATTATGTGTTCATGCTCAGGTTAATAGGCTGGTGTGTACAATGAGTGGACATGACATTTGTCTTTCAGGTGTGTGTGTGTGTGTGTGTGTGTGTGTGTGTGTGTGTGTGTGTGTGTGTGTGTGTGTGTGTGTGTGTGTGTGTGTGTGTGTGTGTGTGTGTGCATTATAATATGAAGTAAATGTTAAAAATGCAGCTTTCAGTGAAACAATTAAAAATTTGAGAAGCATGTTCCAAAAGTGGTATTATATCTTAATTGAAAATCCATCATGTTTACCATTTGCATAGCTTAAGGTAAACTTCTATTTAATCAACAACCTTTACAAGTAAGTATGTGTGTGTGTAAGAGAAGCCGCTTCATCTGCAGGAGCAGCAGCTCTATAAAGCCATTACCGTACAAACAGCAATTAGACTCCATGTGAACAATTGCTGTTGTGTTCCCTAATTACTGAATTACAACCAGGAGATTAACGACGGTTAAATAAAAAATAATTAAGCACAAAACAATTAAGGCTTTTTTTTTCTTCAGCCCCCAAAGCAATCGATTCTCCCCAGTCATGTTAACTCAGTATAGAAAACTTGCAGTATGTGTGTGTTCAGCCAGTGAAGGGTAGGAATTTCAGGCTGAGACGAGATGTTCCCCAGAAGCTAAATTCAGAGGGTATTAGTCATGAGATCAGAAGAAGAAGAGTGTCCCCTGAGGAGGGTGGGAAAGAGATGAGATTTGGTATCATTAAAACAATGTTCTGATCCTGCTGATCAAGGATTGCTCGAATGGATTTGTGTAATTCAAGTTTATCGCAGGGCATGTTGTTGAGAGGAATGTAAAGCATCAATGAATGATTAGTAGTAGAAGCTGGGGCAAACTCTCTGTTCCAAATTAGTGGAACATGGAGCCCTCTGGAAAGGAAAGAGGAGTTTCAAATGTTGTTTTGAAGTCAATTGAACTCCTCGGGTACTTTGTATGTGATACATTAATAAAGTATGTGAGTAAAGCCTGTGTAGATCTCTAGCCAAAGGGCACAGTGATGAGAGCAGCTGTTGATTGGTGCAGATATGGATGTTGCAGGGATTTAACCAGATATCCTGCGATTATAATATGTCACGCTTTCTTAAGGTTTATGACAACCCTACAAATATGACGAGTCCCTTTAGTTGCTGGATTTTCCACATTCTTCTACAGAGAGTTGCTTATTTTATTGGTCAACTTTATGATGGGCATGTAGCAAAAATCATCCAGATTATGCAGCATGACAGCTGCCAACATATTTTGTTGAGAAGGACTGACTTAGTCACTGACTAAGACAGAATCAATGCAAAAACAAGATCAATAAAGAGGCCATAAAAGTCTCTAAAGCAACAGAATTGGGTGAATCATTTGTGTCTCGGTATAAACTTTAGGTGGCCATTGCTCCTTCCATTTATTCTAAACAACTGCTGTTGTCATGGTCAGGAATGTTATGACTTTCTGAACGACTTTCTGTGAGCCAGACCCTGAGTTGTTGGAATAGTTCAAGCTCCCTTGAACTGTCTGGTTATAGGTTGGATCAATATATTGTGTACAGTTGGCTGTTGCATCATTTGAGTATATTCTGACTCACCGTCCTCCTCTGTCTGTTTGACTATCTCCTCGCTCTCCTTGCTGCCCTCGGGGTTGGCCAGCACCAGCCTCAGTCTGACCTCCACAAAAGGCCGGAGCCCCCTCAGAGTGTAATGTGATGATGTCTGGATCAACTCCTCTGCTGAAAACTCCTGCTGGTTGAACACATACTGATACTGCACCTGGGGAGCAGAGGCAGACAGGACCTTTATTCCACTGGGAGTTAGTTAGACACAATGATTACAAAGGCAGAGCTGCCCTCACTCGATGTACTAAACTCTGGAAAGCTCTGATGAAACAAGATCACTTAGAACATTAAGAACCAGAGAACATTGTGATTTTAATATCCAGGCGTAATGATTATTATAGATCACACGTGAACCTGAGGCAGTGGTGCTTCAAGAGTCTGAATACAGACAATGTGTTCAAATGTATTAGCATTTCTAAGGTTACTGGGTTCTTCAATACTTTAATATGTTCACTTACTAGACGACCAGGAAGTAAACATAGAAAGGTTTTCCCTCTACATAACTGCACCGCTAATATAAGCTAAAGAAGGACTTGCGTTGGCGTTATGACGTTCAGTAGTTTCATTCACTCACTTATTAGGAACGATCACTTTTGATGTATTTGATGTCGTAGAACCAAACGTGAACCTCTTGTAGGCTTGTGTTAACCATAGATCTTATTTCAAGTTCAAAATACTGTTGACTTCGAGACGAGGGACCTGGAAGAAGTCAAATACTAAATCATTTCTGGTTTTAGGACTCATTTCTGTACCAGTCTATAGTTATACAACTTTTGTTCTACTAAGATATTCTTTGTTGTTGTAGGTCAGTGAACTTTAAAAGTTGTAATATGTAATTCATGTAATGCACTTGCCGAAATGTATTTAAATGTTTCAAGTAAATGGGTAATACTGTATGTGCCACCAATTTGTACTGTTCACCTATAATGCTGTCATGGTGGCGACAAATGAATGCACACTAAACGAAACCTGAACTTCTGAGTTCACAGTCGCGGCACAGATAGTGTGTAGAGGTGCGTACCGTCAGATTGTAGCTGTGGCAGCGTGTCACTGCATACCCAAACGTCTCCCACTGTATAGTCAGCTGCCGCGCTCTGACATCCACCACGTTGACAGTTTGGGGACCATGGACCGGATCTGGAGGGGAAATGAACAGAGACAAAGAGTTTATTATTGGTCTGAGGAGGAAGGTTGATTCAAGAAGACACTGCTGAGTCACGGATTCCACTGAACCATCTCATGAGGAAACACATTGGGGAGAAACCAAATAATGATCAGTCAAAGATTTGGGCTTTTACCTTTGAACTTTTAATTACATTCTAAACAGGATTTCCTCTACATTGATGAAAGTACACAGCAATCTCTCTGTAAATCAATTGTTCAAAATAACTTGTATGTTTTGTCTTATTTCTATCCATACATGTGCTTTATTCAAAATACACCATCAAGAGATCAAATAAATTCCTTATCCTAAGCCTTGAATCAGAAAGGGGACATAATAAAGTAAATACAAATAATAATTACAGATCTACAGTTAGATCGATGGTCTCTTCAGCAGTATGAGACTTAAGTTCCTCTTTTTTAATTATTTGTGTAATATGTGAAAATAAAACATATCCTAATAACATTTTGGAGCAGAATGTGACAGAATAATTTGCATTATCATATTTGGTTCGGTGCCATGCTCAGAGTTTATCAAGAACGTTCCTTTATAGATCTGCAGACATTTAGAGTAGTTATTACTGCCTTTCGCATATGTCACTCACACATACACACACAGCAGCTTAAACCTGCCCACACACACATGTCCAAAAACAACACACACACACACCCCCCCACACACACACACACACACACACACACACACACACACACACACACACACACACACACACACACACACACACACACACACACACACACACAGCATTGATCCAGCCATATGTTGGGCTCTCACCCCCAGGTTTGTGTAGCACGACTGATTGCACACTAATAAGCGTGTTCAAACCAATCCCCCTGTCTTCCTAATTAGATTCTATCAGCTACCGAAGGCAACCAAAACAGGTCACTGCATACTTACAGAAACTATATAAGCTGTATGTTTCTGCAAAAAATGACAACTTTACTCAGTGTGTTTGATCAGCAAAATAAAAAGAGAACAGACACAGGTGAAAAGAGTGTGGGCATTGAAGTAAAAACTCATTCATTATAACTAATGATGGTTGGAAGAACAACTAATGAATTTTGTGACATTTCAGGGGATTCTGTTGTTCCCAAGAACGGAACACTGGCAGGATTTTCCTATAAAGTTTCAAATGTAAGGTTTTCAAACTCATAAAACCTTTACAGTCAATCTCTGGAGATAGATAATTTATTTTCCAGTGTATTCTTAATTTTAGTTTAAAGACAAATTAACCCGCTTAAGAGTGCTTGCAGGATGTGTAATTCATTCCAATTGTTAGGATGACCTTTTACCCCTAAACGTCATAATATAGTTAAGCTTTGATACCATAATGCTGTCTCTTTTGAAATTCTCCAAAATCAATCCATCCATCCATCTGTCCAAAATATATATATCTTTTTTAAAACAAACTTCAAAAAGCTTTGAGGCCTAATTAGGAGGCATCAATTTCATTAATTTAAAAGAAGACTTAAGCCTTTCCTCAAAATCACAAGATTTGTATGAAGATCGTTGAGCGCATTATGAGATTGTTCAAACAAGCTACTTAGTTTAAATATAAGATCAGCCTTATGAGACGAGATTAGATCACAGCATTATGGATTAGGCATTTTAGAGGCCATCTTATAGGCCATCTTAGACGAAAGACAAGGCTGTTTGTTAGCGTTCTTGCAAATGTGTGTGTGTAATTGAGGGATGTATGTGAGTTTGGGGGCAGTCTTTAGGCTCCCTGGGGTGCGTTATGGTTTAAAGAGTCTATGTCTGTACTTAAAAAACCAAAGCTTCTAAAGTAATGTTGCACCCCTGGATAAGGCCGTGGCAGACTGACAGTTGGCAGCCAGGGAAGCAGCAGGGGGGGGGGGGGCTGATTTACCCAACGTATGACCCAATCTTCAGGTCAGCACAGCATATGCTTTCACACAGCTCACATACTGTCCTCAGAAAAGACAAGTCTACTCCCGACTGAGACTGAGGCAGATGGGCTGACTCTGGCTGCTGTGTTTTCATTCTATTAGGGAAGGTGGGCATGTCGTCAAACTACCAATTATGACAAACAATTCTTAAATGTCCTCTTAAGTAATATAATTACTTTTCTGTCTTTTTTTCTGGTGGGAAACTCTGACCCTAACCCTTAATCCCATTCCACAAACCTCGTAATGGATTAAACAAAAATCTGGGGGGGAGATAAATATTGAGATACTAAAGCATTGAAACCAAGTGCATGCTGAGTTACAGTGCTTCCCAGTGCCCCCAAACCCTCATAACTGAACCTTGTGGTAAGAAAATGGAATCTATGAACAGCAATGGCATATTTAGAATGGTGGATGCCTTTATAGACAGCCTGATCATCCATTGGTCGGCAAAACCTCAGGCCTTTGTTTTCAGAGTCAAACCCCTGTAAAGAACAAATGTGGACTAACTTGTTATTATGCATGCTTTAACAGATCAAGTGATGTACCTATAATGAACGCACACACTGTTAATCCTCCAATTACGGAGACATAATCATTCATCACTGAGTCGGAGAACAAATTAAAACAAGCAATTTTCCCCAAGAATGGCAATAAATCAAAGTTCCTCTCACTGAAATACCTCTTTCGCAAAGACTCTAACCATGTTAGCTAAATCTAATCTGTACACAGAGTTCTGGAGATTAACCGCCCAATAAACAACAAATACCAGCCAAACAAATCCCTCTCTCCAACCATAACTACCGCCTACTTAATCTGGTGGTTGTTCAATTGGGTGTGAGGAGGATAATCTTTAATAATACCAAATGTAATAATCTGGTCAGGGCTCAGTTGGACCTTCTCTAAACAGATTGCTAATTTTCGTTTGGGAAAACAATGGTGGGTGAAGGAGCTAGATTCAACCAAATGAAAAAGAAAAACAGTGGTCAGATATTGCACCAGTGTCACTTTAATATCTATCTGGATGGGAGAAAAATGGATAAGGAGATTGGTAACTGGGTAGACTTACAGTGAATACAAAACAACACATCAATGGACAGATGGAAGGAAAAGAGGTCAGTTTTGTATGCATGGAGGAAGAAAAATCAAAGCTCCACAGGGACATGGCCCAGCACTGGGCGAGGCTTCCACCCTCATTAATCAGAATGGGTCAAGAGTTGGCGTGTTAGCTATCACACACTGTGAAAGGGCAGTTCAGATGGCACAGCTGGCTCACAATGTGACAAAGCCAGAGCGTGAGGCATGTTGCAGCCAGAGGTGGCCTGCCTCTAGCTATGGAGGACCAGGGGATACAAGTGGCCCTTGATATGCCCATTAAAATTACAACAGAGGCTACTGCTGGCCAGTGGCTTTTAGCCTACAAAACAACATGAACTATGAATAGAGCTTGACGGCATGTTTTCTGTGGTGTGTAAAATGTAAGAAACAAGCATTAGATGTCTTTAAATAGATTTGATATCTTGAGTATCTTCTGAATTGTGTCGTGTAGATGTGGAACAGCATTTTCTGGATCTGTTAAGTAAAGAATGATATCGGCAGCATGCAAATAATTGCTGTGTTAACCATTCATATTCACTCCTTTATTACTTGTGTTATCTCGCACACATGACGCCAGTGGTTCAATCACCATAGCAAAAAGCAAAGGTGACAGTGGACACCCGTCTTGTTCCCATTGTTAATGAAAACACATCAGAGGAGCTGCCATTAGTGATAACTGCTGCTTTTAGGATTTTGATGAATTGATTTGACCCACTCTTTGAACCTAGAGCCCATATTAAATCTATTTAAAACAGCAAAAGAAAATTCCACTCTGCCTCGTCATAAGCCTTCTTGGTATCTGAAGAAAGAAGCAGAGAAAGCCTCCGACAGGTGTCCAAATGTCTCCTTATATTGTCAGAAGAGTTTTTGCCCTTTACAAAACCTGAGGTAAGATAGTTTCCAGTCGTTTGGCTAATAATTGAGTGATAACCTTATAATCGTGAACCAGGAGACTTACAGATGTAGCACTCCAGATAGGACTCACATGGGTGTGTCCCAGTCAAAAGCCCAGCAGATCCCAGTGGCTGGGGGTGTTGCCAAATTGCTAGAGGGCGTTGCCAAATTTCCCCATTTGTTCAATTACAGGATTTAACCATGAGATGACGCTTCATTCACAAATACACAAAGACAAGTGGGTGTTGTAGAACTTAGTCTGTTTGCAATGTTTGCAGCTCTGCAGTTGTGTTTGTTGAATACTGTAGTATTTAATCACTTATTTGTTATGGTTTTCACAGGCTACTATAATGAAAAAACATCAATATTTTAGATCAAATAAAGTATATAGTTTGCTTTATGCAGTATATTTTTTGTAATATTGTTGGGGTGTTTTTACACAGTACAGTAGATTGAAGTAAATCAATTTATACATTAAGATAAGATAAGATGGACCTTTATTAATCCCCCTGGGGAAATTCAGT
>NW_011345568.1:0-1686 GCF_000735185.1 Notothenia coriiceps | reverse complement strand
TGATATACACCTGAACATCAGCAGGAGAGGACTCTTTAAAGTAGAGACACTACATACTGATATACACCTGAACATCAGCAGGAGAGGACTCTTTAAAGTAGAGACACTACATACTGATATACACCTGAACATCAGCAGGAGAGGACTCTTTAAAGTCAAACAGCTTCTCAAACAGGAGGATTTGCTTGTATTCTCTATTGCTACATAACATTCACCTAATTATCTTGAGGTTTTTAACAGTTTCCCCTCTGATATCTTGTCTTTCAGAAAGTTCTGACAAGTTTAGTTGAACTGCTTCACTCAGGACAAGCTGAGGAATAATGACACCACTTACTTTTAGACTAGCCTCACTTCTACTACGCAATTGTGTCTATCACCGTGTCTCGATTTCACTTTCACAATAAAAGCTCTAAAAATAAACTCCATCACTGCCTATCAGACGGTGGTTTGGTAAAAGGCACCTCAACAAACAATCTTACAGTAGCTAAACCCCAGGAAGCATGAAGGGGGACGTTAGCTGTGGAAACTCAAAGTGAAGGTGAGGAGGGAGAGTGATAAAAACATTCTGATTGGGTTTCTAGATCTTTTCCATACAGTTGTTTCTAGCTTTCGCTAACATATCTACCCAGGCTGCCATGTTGTTTACAATATATGAAGTCATAAATCAATATTCTAGTTAATGAAATAAAAATTAACAGACAAGCTTTAACAAATATTTTTAACGTTTTGGGAACAAATCCAGCTTGTCCTGTTGTTGGTGGCTCTGAGGGAAACTGTGAAAGATCTGGATGTTTTTGCAACAGACCACAAACAACACGCGAGGGGCAAACGTTGAAAAGTGATCCGTTTCCTGTTTAACGCTTGCTAAAACCATAACAACACACATCATCACACAATTTGTCCACTTGATGAATTGAATGTGTGGTGGTGGGTCAGGAGGGGCCTCTCAGGGCGCGGGGCTAGTGCTAACAGGCAGCCTTCTCCGGTACACACTGTTCTTATGCATGCCCACCTCCTCCGGACACACACACACACACACACACACACACACACACACACACACAACACACACACCACACACACACCACACACATACAACACACACACATACAACACACACAACACACACACACACACACACACACACACACACACACACACACACACACACACACACACACACACACACACACAGGCACCTACATGGTGGGCCACTTCAAACACATTCCACAGCATGCACAGCATTGTCGGAAAGTGCACTCCAGCGAAGTATCTGATCGGGCTACGCCGCTACACACACACTCTCTCTGACACACACACACACACACACACACACACACACACACACACACACAGACACACACCTATAGTTGTCCTAATTTAACAAATCAACACCAGTTAAGATAGGAAACTATCAGTGGTGTAAAGTAACTAGGTAGATTTAATCNAAGTACTTTACTGAGACTTGTACTTTACTTGAGTATTTCAATGTTATGCTACTTTGTACTTCTACTTTAGTACCTTTGCAGATGTGAATTAATCAACACTTAAATCAGACTTTAGTTCCACCTGGAGTAAATCCACAAGCTACCCTGCAGTATACAAAGTCATTCAAACTAGCTGCACCTTTACCAGCTTTGAGAACACTTTCATGATCAATCATTATAAAACATATCAGATATATTA
>NW_011345567.1:0-1582 GCF_000735185.1 Notothenia coriiceps | reverse complement strand
TGGCTAGTGCCACCCTACACACACACACACACACACACACACACACACACACACACACACACACACACACACACACACACACACACACACACACACACACACACACACACACACACACCGTAAAGACATTCAAACATGTTGCATAAACACAGCTCCATCACACACCCTCCCTTTGTCACACTTTGACACCCCACATAAGCCTTTGCATAAGGCTTCTGGTTTTAACGGTCGCGGTGAAGGGAGGCTGCAACAAGGGAAGTCGGAAGGGGAAGTCTTCCTGTTCACAGATCAGAGTGTTAACCAGGCCCAGGAGCTAAAGTTTCATCCTGAATACTTAACAACGCTGCCATGACAGAAATAACTAGTATAATAAGGTCTATTCTGTTGATCAACTGATACCTAACAATGGCTGAGAAAAAGACATGAAATTCAACAGGTGTTCGTCAGTCCCGATGTCTCCCTTCTTCTCCCTCATCTACATCAAACTGTTGAATTATGATTGTATACAGCTGCAACAAACACAAAAGTTTTGAAATTGTAGATTAATCGCAACCCTGTGCCCTGCGATAACGTTCCCATAAAAAAAAACTGCATTTTCAATAACTACATCCCAAAAAGACATGAAATTCAACAGGTGTTCGTCAGTCCCGATGTCTCCCTTCTTCTCCCTCATCTACATCAAACTGTTGAATTATGATTGTATACAGCTGCAACAAACACAAAAGTTTTGAAATTGTAGATTAATCGCAACCCTGTGCCCTGCGATAACGTTCCCATAAAAAAAAACTGCATTTTCAATAACTACATCCCAGTTAACGTTAGCGGTTTTAAACATTTGGTAAGCGTTGTAAATTGAAATATTCAGCAAAAGAATCCTGATTTGGTTTCAAATCAGTACATTTTTTTCAACATTGAATTTTGTTTAGTGTTTTCTTGGCCCATTCGTCCATGCCGTCCTCCTTTCTACATGGATGATTGTGTGATAAGTAAAAAATCTAATCTTTATAAGATGTGGCGATGCAGTTTTCTGTGTAAGAGAGTAGGAGAAATGGAGATCATTTTTGGGCACCGGATTGCCTAACAAAATGTTTAATGTGCATAAACAGTTGGGGTTATATAAAAAAAGTGTACTAGTACAACACCAGGCTGTACATCTGGAGATGTTTTCATATTACACAAGGTCTTAAAGTAGCTTTGTTTCATTAAACCAACAGTGAAAAACCTTACAGTATTAATATTATAGAAGAAAATTAGCGATTCACTTTTAAGTAAGTGGATTCAGTGAAATATATTCAGATTTTCTTTTAGCTTTTGTGCTAAAAACAAACCTAATTGGGTCACACACCCACCCTAAACTCAACCTTCCACCATGCTGAATAATCATTTATTTCGATTTATATGGGGTCTCAGAATTAGTTAAGAAGTGAAATATAAACTATAACTCTCAATCTTCAACTCTTTTGTGTGTGTGTGTGTGTGTGTGTGTGTGTGTGTGTGTGTGTGTGTGTGTGTGTGTGTGTGTGTGACACAGCAGTGTTGGACTATCCCAGGCTTCGTGTTCCCCAGACAGAGGCGAACTTCA
>NW_011345566.1:0-2215 GCF_000735185.1 Notothenia coriiceps | reverse complement strand
GAGGATGTGGAGCTCGCAAAACAGAAACACACACCGTTAAAACACACACACACACACACACACACACACACACACACACACACACACACACACACACACACACACACACACACACACACACACACACACACACACACACACTTTTGGAGCAGGATATCCATGTCAGGGTTGCACTTCATTGACTACACTGCCCCCTTCAGTCTAAACGGTGTACTACAAGACAAATCACTTGTTCATCACAACGTGAGTTCGAGCAGAGAATAGATGCACTGACAAATAAAAAAACACAGATTTAAATGACCCATTTTAGGTTTTTAAATAAATCTCAGTGCCCTTTGACCTCAAGATCCTTTACCTAAGTAAAAGTGTGTATAGCACACTGTGAAAACACTCTACTAGAAGTCAAAGTACTTGCATTTAAAACCTTACTTCTGTAAAAGTATCAGCAAAATGATCTTAAAGTACTTAATGTTTTAGTTTTTATTGTGCAGTAAAATGTCAGTGTTTTACCATTATGTGTAATATTACTGATTATTTAATGTGTATGTTAAAATTCCCTAATTTAGCTTAAGCTTGTGCTAATTTGAACTTCTTCAGTCTACATCGTATACAATGAAATTATCATATGTAGCTTTTCTGCTAAAAACTGAACTTTTAAAAATAAGTTTCTCAGAAAAACAGGTCAAATTTGTGAGGCAAGTTAAAAAGCACAAAGCTGTAAGTGTATTTAGTTTCACTCCACCCCTAGTTTATGTTGTGTTTCCAGTTTGTGTAAATGAGCCAAGACACCAACTGAAAACAGATTATATTCTCTGTTTGTCCTCTACAATAACGTCACGCAGCGAAGTGAATCCTGCACAGACCTGTTGAGAAAGTCATGAATAATCAATGAGCAACATGAAGGCAAGAGTTCACTCTTAGTACAATGGATGTTATGCTCCGTATCCTTCAAAATAAAAAGGATAATCTGCCTTCAAATTTCAATGTTCTGTAATGTATCCTTACAACTCTACACCATAGTTTTTCGTTAACTGAAGAAGTGCAATGGAGACAGTGGGTGTTTCTCAATGTCGGGGAAGGATGCTCCAGAGCCACTATTTCAAGGATGCTACGTCATCGAGTCCCGCCGAAGGACTGTTCCAATGTCCAGGATGCTTGGAATTCTACCAAGTCCGGCGTCCTTCGTAGCGAGACATTTCGAGTATCCTCCACGGTCTTAAAATCCCCACAATGCTTTGCTCACGGACCAATTTCCAAATCTTTGGCGGCAATCGCGCTCCATTTAAGGCGGGGCCTTGGATATGACGCACACCTGTTAGCCTGTTAGCCTGTTAGCCTGTTCCGCCATTCTTCGGTTTTCCGAGGCTAGGAAGGATTCTTGCCTCGCTTCTGAAGGACCTGACTCGGAGGGACATGTCCTACCAAGGAAGCGTCCTCGACATTGAGAAACACCCAGAGACTCACAGAGACCAGACTACATTTAGTTGATTTAAATCCCAATTCAAAATTAGAGAGATTTCAGCTCTGCCAAAATTGATCACCTTATAACCCACTTTCTGTCTGCCATGCCTGTGTTTTAAAAATGTTCTTATTTAGTTTTGTTTGTTTTATTTAGTTTTGTTTATTTGTTCTATTTTTTTTGTTTTTTTATTAAAATTTCCAGTACTGTATGTTACATGTTTTTATTTGCTTGTTTAAAATGAAATGTGTTTTAGGTTGACATACACAATCTGTCCAGGGACCAGGGGCTCCGCCAGGAATTTTGGGCCCCATGAAAATATATCAAATTGGTTACTTAAACATTTTTTTCTTAATGTTCTAAAATAGTTTGGGCCCCTGTCAGTCACGGGCCCTTAGAATCGTCCTAACTTTTCACCCCCTTAAGGTTCCCTTGCCAGGGACTACAGGTGAAAAATAGCCTCTTTGCTAACTCTGGCATATTTACAGAAATATTAATTAATGTGAAGAGTCCCTGTTAGATCAATGAATAAAAAAAAAAATGGGATCTACTGTTTCTTCTCAAAACAACAGTAGATGTAATTAATTCCTCCACTTTGCTCACACTCACGGAAAGCACAGACATTTAATCTGCAGGACTTGACACGTGAAGCAAAACCATATTGTTCCACACACACACACACACACACACACACACACACACACACACACACACACACACACACACACACACACACACACACACTACACTACACAC
>NW_011345565.1:0-2510 GCF_000735185.1 Notothenia coriiceps | reverse complement strand
ACAGGTTTTTATAGAAATGGATCAGGACTAAAAGAGAGAGAATATTTTTTCCTGAAACTTTCAGAATCTCTTTACACAGAGGGAACACGTGTTGATGTATAAGAGACATGAAAAAGTGGATTTTACATAATAGGTGACCTTTAAGCCTTCGAGAAAACAAGGAGCAGAGCTAAATCACAGAGTTATTGTGTAACCAGTCATCAAGTAACAACATGAATGACAGCGACATGCATTTGATCTGTCAGATCAGCGCAGCCGCTGTTTAACCGATTGATTGTCACACGTTTGTTTTGCAGTAATTAATGAGAGCAGCAGGCTGGAAGAAGGAAGTTGAGACAAATCTGTCATAATCCAGAGGAAAATACATTTCTGCTGCACTGCAGTCCAGATGCTAGGCTGACGTTTTTATTTTTATATATATATTAATCAATAGTTTCTATTCAGTTTGTCAGTTTTTTTGTTTTGAAGTATACATACCACATATGCTCTCCAATATCCTGTGTGTGTGTGTGTGTGTGTGTGTGTGTGTGTGTGTGTTGTGTGTGTGTGTGTGTGTGTGTGTGTGTGTGTGTGTGTGTGTGTGTGTGTGTGTGTGCGCGCGCTGGTGCCATGCAACAGAGCGGTCCAGCTGTCTGCTCAGGGAAGTTGCCTTCAAATGTAATCCGTTTACCCATCTCTAATGTCTTGCTGTAAATGGGAGCGTGTCCTTCCAAAACAAGATACCCACCATTAGAGAACACCCTCGCTCTTACTTCACTTTGGCTGGCATGAAAGAAGAGAACATTGCAGGCTCCCATTAAAGAGGGATTTTCTTACACTGTAGTTGTAAAAACTCAGCATGCCTAACTTGTATCTACCACCTTCATTTCTGCAGGGGAACACACATTACTTTCTTTTTAAGAGGCTATTACTGAGCTAACATCTCTGCCTCTTCCCCTACTTGTTCTCCTTGTTCCCTTCTCTCCAGCATTGTATTAAAGGAGATGTGTCAGGCTGACTTAAAGCGACCATAACGCTGCTTTACTGCGAGCCATGTCTCCGTCTTTGAAGTTCTTCTTAGCTGAAGCAGATTGATGAAATCATAAATAAGATCCTCGCCCTGTGTGACTTTACGGCTGCAGTGAAACACAGAGAATAGAAGCAAAGTCAATGCTGGGATCTCTCTTACTACCACAAAGAACAACATGCAAATGAATGTACTTACTTATTACTTATATTCTATTATAATAGATGACTTCTCCTCTTTTTCATGTATGTATGGGTTTGTCTCTAGTAATCGGTCTCTAAATTCACAAATGAAGGTGTCCTCTTGTACTTTGTGTGACTGTATCAATGACCAGAATACTGAACACTTTTGGATTCCCTCCTCCAAGACGAAGAGATTAAGTTGCAGTTCCCTTCATCTCCTTGAACTATTTGTTCTGGGACCCGATGTCCCACACCTTATCATTTGATAAAAACGTGCAACAGATGGTGCGTGGTTCAGCATGTTCTGTTCTGATGGTTCTTGATAAGTCATATTTCCTTTTGTCCCTTGTACAGTATCAACTTCATTAGCCGCCTTCTCTACAAAGTATCTCCAGTAGTAAGTGGCAATTGCACAGAGACATAATGTCAAAGTTATTTTCAACAGTGTGAATTCTCAAGATGTCACGATCTTAAGATTTTTTAAGGAGGTTTTAAATGTTCGTAAAGTGCATGGAAGTGATTTGATTCTACTTCCCCTCATCGTCCCTTTTCTCTTTCTCTCTACCATCTTTCGTTCTCTCTGCAGTGTAAAGCCCCCGGTGTATCCTGCTCAGCCCACTGCCTCTCAGCTTAGATTGACCATTCAAGTTTAATTATTAATAGAGAGTAGGTCTGATCCGGCTGCTCTTAACCCAAGGCTTCACACACACTGTGAAAAAAGCATTACACCCAACCCCATCGGGAAATGGGCAAAAGCACGGCTGTCTTTTTGGTTTATTTCCTAGTTTTTTTTACTCCTTTTATATGTGTCTCAACTTAGAGTCCTAAAAGGATAATAAGAAAATCACAGTGTACAGACTAGAGGCTTAAACGCACACAGCAGGGTCTATTGCACTCTTTAAGTTGTGGTATAATGTCTTTGAGGGTCTAACAGGATTAATTTAATAGCAGGGCTGTCCTTTAGAATTATGAATGAACTTTGAGGAAATCCGTTTTATTCCACAGAGATCATTTGATGATAGGAAGTGACCAGCTTAAGACGTGTTTGACTCGTGACTTTACTGAAGATAAGGTTTCTGCGCTTCAAGTCTTTTTTGGTCAATTTGTCAAACACAGACAGGATGTGATGGCCCACTTTCTCCCTGTATCTCCATCCATCTCATGTTGTCATTTCTGTGTGTTTGGACTCTGACCTTGTGTCACATGGTCACGAACAACAGTCCCTCTCTCTCTCCCTCACATGGTTGTGAACAATGGGAGGTCTTTCTCAGATTCCTGCAGTCTAATCGCGTTATGCAATCTCCCACAGACCCCCCCCCCCT
>NW_011345564.1:0-5525 GCF_000735185.1 Notothenia coriiceps | reverse complement strand
GCTCTGAAACGCTTCTGAAACGCTTCTGAAACGCTTCTGAAACGCTTCTGAAACGCTCCTGAAACGCTTCTCCTTCCGAAACGCTTCTGAAACGCTCCTGAAACGCTTCTGAAACGCTCCTGAAACGCTCCTGAAACGCTTCTGAAATGCTCCTGAAACGCTTCTGAAACGCTTCTGAAACGCTCCTGAAACGCTCCTGAAACGCTCCTGAAACGCTTCTGAAACGCTTCTGAAATGCTCCTGAAACGCTTCTGAAACGCTCCTGAAACACTTCTGAAATGCTCCTGAAACGCTTCTGAAACGCTTCTGAAACGCTCCTGAAACACTTCTGAAACGCTCCTGAAACGCTTCTGAAACGCTTCCGAAACGCTTCTGAAACGCTCCTGAAACGCTTCCGAAACGCTTCCGAAACGCTCCTGAAACGCTTCTGAAACGCTCCTGAAACGCTCCTGAAACGCTTCTGAAACGCTCCTGAAACGCTTCTGAAATGCTCCTGAAACGCGCCCGGTGGGTTATGACGCTGGAGGAGGTCGGACCAAAACCGTGGCACAGACGGACCCGGTGGAATCCCGGGGTTACAGATTTATTGATTTAAAGTGTTGGCGTGAGTTGCAAATGAGTCAAAAAGAGACATGGATATCACTTTCTTGTCAGGATGAAATGATGAAATCCTTCACTCTCACGCTGCAAACCTCGAACACAGGACTTTCATCATGAAGTCAGATTTGAGGCTCAAACTAAGTCAAACGAGGAGATATTTGAACGTTGTATTTTTCAAGAGGAAAGTGCGCTTTCATGGCCATCCATTTAATGTTTACGGTTTTTGACTTTTCAGTATTTGAAGAAAACAAGCCAGTCTATTTCCCCTGTTCTGAGATTAAACTCTGAGTCAAGAGATTAAAGTCAGAAAATATTCAAAAATGTTTTGAAAAAATCTTTAATTTCAGGATTATCGATTTTTCTCAGAATTTTTTTTTTTTACATTTTTTAATTTTACTTTTCATTTTAGTGCTTACAATCCAAACAAAGTGAAATATGTGAATATAATAAATATAAATAAGTGAACTCTAACATCTTCCCTTCATTGAAAGGAGAGTAGGTCTTGAAGCACACTTTGGGAACAGAAGGAAATGTAATTGTACATATTTTCTTATCATTTCACACAGGTGTACTAATTTAAACAAAGACTTTCTGTGTGGTTTTAAGTTTTTCGGTCAGATCTAAAAAATAAATTCACATGGGTCCCTAATCCTCCTCTGTCCGTAGGAATGGGTTGATTGGTTTCTGAAGCACTTTGAGTCGCCTTTTGTGGATGATATGTGCTATATAAATAAAGTTTGATTTGAATCCTCTACCCTTCCTCCTTGTGTTCCTCCTCCTCGCAGACGGCCATCAACGAGAACTACCAGACCATGTCGGACACTACCTTCAAAGCCTTACGCCGCCAGCTTCCTGTGACGCGCACCAAGATCGACTGGAACAAGATCCTGAGCTACAAGATCGGCAAAGAGATGCAGAACGCTTAAAAACACCCCGCAGAGAACATAACGGCCCCCTCTCCTCGCCCCCCTACCTCCACCTCCACCCCAAACAACGTTGCATGACTGGATAGATGTATCGTCTTTGTACAGAAAATTAGAGAAACTGGGACAAAGAGAGGTTTCTGGGTGTCGCAGCCCGACGTCACGTTACACATTGGATGTTATTGTTTTTATATACAGACACATCTGTATAATGATGAAGGAAATATCACAAGACATAGGAAAACGGGGGCACTTGTATGCAAAAAAGATCCTTATAAAATATCACGTGTGCAATATTTATTGTGTCAGTGAGACCTTTTATTTTTTATTTGACCTGCGGAGAAAACGAGACATTTTTTTGCATTTTACAAAGGAAATTAGATATTTGGCTGTAAACAAAGACTCCCTTCACGTCACGGTTAATGTCGATAAACAAAAAAAGTGTGTTATTGATATCTTTGGCACAAGCAGTCACAAAATCAATGTTTTGTCCCTTAATTGTGGTACTTCCCCCTCACAGTTTGTCCTATAATCCAGACTGAAGCGCTCCTGGCTCAAATTTGCCTTTTTTTTTTTGTTGGTCAGAGTTCAGTGACCACTTAACAAGCTTAATTAACACCAGTCGCTAAGTAATGTGCATAATGTCCAATTTACAATAAAATCAGAACGTATCACATTCTCCTCCAGTGCTTATTTTTATTAAAAAAGAAAACAGAACCTGACTGTATTATATAACAAGGCACATTGTAATATATACCTGTATGAAACATCCTGTCTGTCAGTTTGGTGATTTATTTCCATGAGATTAATTGTAATTCAGTCACAATTATGTTGCATTAAATGACACATTTTCTATCTGCTGACTCTCATGATTTTCTCGTACCCTTCATTGTGATAAAAAGTAATAAACTCAAGTGATACAAGGACATTCATTTAATTTAGGGTTATTTCACTGCTCTTTGTCCTAAAAGTGGCATGAACAGGTACGTTTTATTAAGATGTAACTGCACAGATATGTCTTTAGTGCCCTGTTCCATCCTATTTAAGTTAAATAAGTGAATATATATATGTTTAAATATTCACTTGCTGGATGAGAGTCAGGGAGCTCTTGAACTACAGTTTCCGAAATAAAAGGACTTTATTTTAAAATTACTTATTTACTAATTTGCAATTCCACGTATCACGACTGTTCATAATTACCAAGAAGAACAGTTTAAAAAGAACTGGATGAGATGTTGTAGGAAACAAAGAGTTCCTCTGTGGTTTCACTTATTTTATTAACTGATTAATTGTATGGGGTCAAATGACGATGAGAACACTGCTGATAAAGGATGGTGTTGATGCCTTTTCTTCAAGATATGAACATCTTAAAGGTCCCATGTCATGCTTTTCCGGTTATTACCCGTCCCCTTGTGTGTTATGAAGGTTTTTCTGCATGTAAACGGTCTGCAGAGTCACAAACCCTCAAAGTACACCCTGTAGCGAGTAAAACTCTAACACAGAAAAGACCTGTCTATGCTGCCCCAGAATGCCTCGTTGGAGATTTATCTTTTTCTTCCTGGGTACAGTGACGTGACCATACCCAAATGGACCAATCCGTGGAGCTCCTCGCACACACATACTCTCTCTGCGGCGAAACTGTGAAGCGCTGGAGGGGAGGGGGGTGCTAGTGGAGCCTCGCAGCGGCGAAAATGTGGCGCGCTTACGGCCCGTCCACACAGCGGCGTGCGTTGAAGCAGGAGCTCCAACAAGGCGTGTAGGACAGAGTGTGAATACACATGCCTATACCAGAGATGCTCGTATGAAACTTTGATTTTGGAAAATTGAACAATGGAAATCTACTCTAGTATACCTCAACAATGGAATTATGATCAGTAGAAATGGCCATGACATGGGACCTTTAAAGTAACCACTTTGAACACAAATGTATGTATATTCAAGTTAGTATGAAAATGTACACTACTTTTTTATTGAGGAGAAATGTGATGATTATGGCAGAGAAAGAACCAGACAGAACTAAGTTTAACTATTATTACTGTACACTTGTACAGTAATAATACTGTACAATTGTACAGTAATAATAAGCGACTCTTGCTCTTGTTATAAAAAGAGTGACTTCACATTTGCTTCCATTCATTTTCCAGTTTGAAACTCTTCATTATTGTTCATCATGGTACAACAAAGGGATCCTGTTTTGAGGTTTATATTAAATCTGTGTTTCCATGTGTGACTCACCTCTTTGAGGGACATTTGAGGGAAATATTCAGCTACATGTGACGCTACATTTAGAAAATACATTTTAGAAGCATAGTCCTGCAGACCTAAATACATTTGGCAATATAATTCAAATGTTTTTGAAATTTGCCTGACTTGCAGAAGAATAACGCACAGTTGACCACCTGCTAACGCTCCTCTTATTGTGCACGTGCAGTAGCATTAACGGTTTATGTATGCCTTTTCCCATTTATTATAAAGCTCAAACATATGATTGTAAATGATATGATCAGTTCTGAGTTGCTCCAGGTTAGATTTGCAGAAAGATGATACAGGTAAATCAGTGACAGCGATATCTAGAGGCGAGGGGAGGTAACTGTCCAGGTTAGCGAGCCGGTGGCTAGCTGTGAGCTAACGCTAGCCAGACACGTCTACAGCAGTCTTCAGTCTGCTGCTGCTGCTGCTGCTGGAAGTACACACATGTTGGACTGCTGCTGGAAGAAATGCCCGCTAACAAGAAGGATTTAACACACTTCCCACACATCGAGGTAAGCTCACACACACGTGTAGTGTTAACGAGTCACAGTGTGTCCACGTTTTTATAAAAAAAGTTAGTTTTACAAAGCTAAAATAGCAGTTAGCTAGCAGAGGCTAACACGTAGCTAAGTTTAAATGGGAATCCTCATGCATGGAAAAACAGAATCACAATTCAGATTCATAATTCCTTTATTCGTCCTATAAAGGGGGCATTTACGTTGTTACAGCAAAGTATAGATACAGACGAAGAAAATAGGCATATAGGCACATAGTATTTATATTTGTTACAATTTCCAGAAGTACACATTCAGGTAGATGGTAAGTAGCAGCAGTATTTATCAAATAAATAAAACCTGTAGCATTGTAGATGTGGTTTATAACAGTTTTATTATTGCACATAGTTACTTAGGTTCCTGTTGCAGTAATGGATGGATTAACTATGAGTAGCAGCCAGTAGTAATAATAATATATGCAGAACATATTGCACGTAAGTGCTGTACAATGTAACAGTGGTGTCATAGTCTTTGAAAACATGGAAAAACATGCTAATTGACTAGTTCTAACTACATAATGGGGCATCAATCATTCCGAGCATGTCATTGGTTTTCCTGGCAATGCACCAAAGCTGAAGAGAGCAGAGTGTATTGTTGTTTAATGGTCTCCATCATGAGTCAATATCTCTTATCTGGCACTGCAGAGTTTACACTGTCAGCCGGTGGTGTTGCTGCTTCATGCTGTCTCTCTGCATCTGAACTGTAGTTGGGAATAGTACAAAGTAGCAGAAAATAAAGTGATGTACTTATGTTAAGTCCTTCACAATTGTACTTAAGTACAGTACTTGAGTAAATGCTGAGATCCCAAGTTACCCACTGCTTGTTGGCCTGGTGGACCTCATGTTTACCTCCGCTGGGACTCACTGTGGCTCAGTGGTGCAGTTGGCATTACGCTCTCTCGCAGCAGCGGTGAGCCTCTTGTGATTGTGCTGAGCAGCAGATGGAAGAATGTGCTCTTTGAGAAAGCCAGCTGGCTCTGAGCAGAGAAGGCAGGAGAGTATTAAGGCTCTGGTGGAGGAGGGTAGTGTGTGTACGAGTTGGGTCTGAGCAGAGAAGGCAGGAGAGTATTCAGGCTCTGGTGGAGGAGGGTAGTGTGTGTACGAGTTGGGTCTGAGCAGTCGTAAACAAAAGCATGGAGGTTTATGTGACAGGTTTAATGTGTGCTGCTGATTCTCACCGTGTCACTTGTTGCATATGA
>NW_011345563.1:0-7073 GCF_000735185.1 Notothenia coriiceps | reverse complement strand
AAATTAGTCGTTTGTTGCAGCCCTATTGTAGTTATCCCATGTATAAATAAAACGTGTTATTCAGCAACCCTTGCAATTTGGGATTTTGTTTTTGGTTTGGTAGACCTCGGTGAGCTGGTGATTTCAAAAGTAGCTCACCAGCAAAAAAACTGTGGGCACCCCTGGTGTAGAGGGTCTTAAAAATCTTTGGAAAATCTTTTTAAACTGCTCTCAGAACCAAAATATACAGTCTATTCAAATAATTTCAAAAGATTTCAGGAGCATAATTAGTCTGGCCTGCTCAATTGCGTTCATCATATCAAATGGACCCACCATTCTGTCCCAATAGTGATCTGAGTGACAAAAAGTCCACCTAGCTCCCAATAGACTTGCATGTTAAATTTGACCTGAACTTTCTTCAGAACAGAGAAAAATAAACTTTAGACAAACTGCTCCCATCTTCACATTGTACACACAAAACCCCCCCAAAAAACATATCAGTTCCCTGATGCTCACTTTCTGGTCATTTCTTTATAGGAGCCATAGTTTTTTAACAGGTGATCAAATTTTCAGATATAATCCTCAATGCATTCTTAATGGGACTCAGTTGGTAACCATGGTGTTGCTGGGCAGATTGTGGCCACACACCTGAGTGACATCATCTAATCAGAGCAGACACGCCCACAATGGAATGAACTGGAGGTTTGTATTATTATTTTTTCAACAAAAGTTAGAAATGCAAGAGGTTTATCCCTCATTCAGAACAATGGAAAGGCTCTCCTTTCACTGCACATCTTCATGGACACCTTTGATCTCTGGGCTCACGTACACAGATGTTTAATAACGTTGTCACCATGGTAACCTCTGATCTCTGGGCTTACACACACAGGTGTTTGTAAACATTCATTTATTATTACTTACATTTAATATGTAACTCCTTCAGCCTACTTTCAGCTACAGAAACCATTCAACTATTACATTATTCAGCTATTTCAGGACATTGACGCTATACATGTTGTTGTTTGTACATTTTTTAAACCTTTTCTTTTAAATATTAAGCTTCTTCACAATTGTTCCTACTCTTCCGGTTTAACATTTCCCTTTCAAGTTTTCAACAAAGTCATTGCAATGCATTTGAGCTGTAACAATTTGGATTCAAATCATTTCACTTTTCTGCATTTCTCCGCTAATTGTCAATTAGAGTCAAACTACTAGCTTAGTGGACAAAACTTAACTTTAAGATAGGGAACATGTTCTTAGATATACATACCTAATTAGAGTCAAACTACTAGCTTATTTGTTATGAACAAGACTTCACTTTAAAATAGGGAACATGTTCTTAGATATATATACCTAATTTTTTGTTATTTAGACACAATTAACACTTATCGTTTCATGTCTTGTTACATAAGAATAGATCATATAAGTGTTATTATGGAAGAATTACTATTCTTGTGGTACTACTGCCTTATTAGGCCCATTTTGAGCAGCGCATATTAAGACAAAAACTCATATACAACAACTTCCTTACTTGCAACAAATAAGCACTAATTAGAGGGTTATTGAGGAAAAACTCTCAACTAATGGCTTATTACTTGTAGAATATGGTCATGTAGAATAAGGCATGAATAAGTGTTTTATAATGACTATATATACTGCTAATATGCGTGTTAATTAACAACTTGTTGATGGTTAATTTGTGTACCTTAATATAAAGTGTTACCACAATATGTTACCCCAACAACGTCCAAAGAACATCCTCAGAATGTTGCAAGCAAACCGTTCCACCTTTGTTAACATATCATATTAAAGGAACGTTTTATAAAAAACTTTCTGTCATCTCAGGCCTCAACAGTATCCTCAAAACATCCTCTGAATGTTGCAGTTAAAACGTTATGTCTTAGTTAACCTTAAACCTGATAGGAACATTATTTGAAATAATAAACATCCTCAAAAGGTTCTTTGAACATCAGATTAAAACATTTCTTTAAAACATTATTAGAACCTGTAGGTAATGTTAGCCAAAGTTCGGGGAACGTTCTCTGCTAGTTGGGATGATTCATATTGATATGTGTTTTTCACTTTTCAAAGAACAACACAAAAAGTTCTGTTCGCATCCAAGAGCACAATAATGACTAAGCATATGATTAAACAAATTCACAATTAGGAGGGGTTACTTGATCAATTCTCCTAATCTAAGTGAATGCTGGCCCCCAAAAGTTTGACACCACCTGTTTCAGAGAATATTTAATATACCTAGCTGGCATGGGGACCTTTATTCTGAGCTACAGTCACCATGCCCAGTTACCTCATATCAAGAGTCACTCAGACCTTCTCCTTCCCTCTCTTTCTATCTCCCTTTTGCCTCTCCATATCATCCCTCCATTTGTTCATCCCTCCCTCCCTCTGTCTGTCTGTGTGTGGTCTGGAGACACTGTAAATCCCAGGCTCACAGATGGTGCCACCCAACACGATGCTCAGGCCTCCTTATCCACAGTATCAGCTACCATGTCAGACCAACCGGTTCAAGGACATTTATGCCTTTATGCTTCCTGATGAACTCTTTCCATATGCATAAAAAGACTATGTAACCAATTTGATATGCGATAACTGTTAACTCATGTGTTCCCACCGATTGTGAAACTAGCTCTCTGTCTTCAAGTGGTTTGTGGCTGTGAGAGAATTACAGAGGAATATATAATATAGAGATACTGACGAAATCAGCGACTTCCTCACACCAGTGGTTCCCAACTTTTGTTGTCGGATGTACCCTCACAGTCTTATCAGATGAGTTTATCAAAGTACCTCTTTGTCAAAACCCCCATTATACTCTATTATGGCTGGGTTATAAAAATGGATACATTTGAATTGTTGTTTGGTTTTATTTTTTCCCTTCCTCTTTAATTTTTTCTCACCTTATTGTTTAACATTTGGTATAACCTTTTTTTCTTTGTTTTTAAATACTGCGTCTTGTGTGTTGTTGGCTCTGTATGTTTTATTAAATCCAAAATGTTCTACTTTGTACTAGGTGTATCAACAAATTAGCTAATAATAGTTTGAATACTGTCACTGAGAGGTGCAGAGGTCCTTTAGCCTTCTGGTTTAACTATTTGTTAATCACTTTTTCTACCCTATAACGTTGAAATTCTGAAGGAGCTTGTGTTGTGTTGTTTCACTATACCTTGACTTTTTATCCACAGCCACTAGAGGGAATCACTTTAACAAATCGCATCTCATGTGACTTTCTTTCTCAACATACACACTGTTTGCACCTCCTGTCTTTCACCTGAATGCTAGACAAGTGACTACTATCCAAGCTGTGTCATAATCACACATACTGGTGACAGAGAGGGATTAATCTCATACAGCGCGGAGGCCCTGGGAACAGTGGAGGGCGGCGTTGAAAAATAGAGCCTAAACTCCCATGTCTTGGCCTGGCTGACTGGGTGGTCTCACAGGCACAACTATCCTACCAATTGACCATCCTCTCAACAGTTCACATGAGCACAGTCAAACAAACAGAGGTGCAAAACACATTTCTCGAGTAGAGGTAGAAACATGCAGCACGGTAACGCACCCTTTACTCTGCCGCGGTTTAGATGGGCTGAGAACAGGTGAAATTTGGAAATAGCAATAGAAAGACATAAGAAGATGGAATGAAAGAGAAAGAGATACTTCATAAGACAGTATGAGAGAGGAAATGCAGGAGAAAAGAGTCGGAGAGAGATCCTTGTGCTGCTCTGTGTGTGGTCTGAAGACCTCCAGGCTTGTTCCGGGGTGAGTGTATGAGAGCGCCCTTCCTTGGCTCACAGAGGAAGGGGGAAAATAAAAGAAGGCAAAAAGAGAAGTCTGCAAAATAAAGGGAATGTTTGCCTTTGCTTGTGTTAAAGAATGAATGAGTGTGCAGTTCTTTTATGGGAAATGAGCAAGCAAACACTGGCATGTTTGGCTTGCTACAGGGAGATTACTTGTTATTTGCAAATACATCAACTAGCCGGCCAAACACTGTGCTTTTCACTGATCCATCACTTAGCGAGAATGAAGCCTTGTCACTCTAACACATACTTTTTAAAAACGCCTATATGAGCCTTAATGCTGGTGTGTGTGCTAGGCAAAGGTGAGAGGGAATTCTTCTGAATCTATACATTGACTGATGCCATTATATTGTAAAATGATATTAAAATGTTGCGTTATCAAATCATTCTTTTAAAACACTCACTTGTTGTTAATCCAAAAGAACATGAAGTAAATTCTAGCAAATTCCCTTCTAACTTCATTCTATAAACAATCTATAGTTTTTTCTATATTTGAATTGAAAGGATTAACCACTCTTTGTTGTTGGTTTAGTGTTACAGTAATGTGTGCATTTCTGACAGCACAACTTATTTACTATCCAATGGTTAATTTCTATTTACTAATTCAGTAAGTGACAGACCCGCTGAAGTGGAAATGTTGCTTTGCAGTATTAGCAACATCACATTGCTGCCAGTAATCAACAACAATCCAACAATATGTTGCTTGATATCAGATATTTGTCAATTATTTAATTATCCGTAAATTCACACTTTTATGTCATTGTGGTGTTTTTTTAATCAGAGGGTTTTGAACGTTGGTATGGAAAGCGTTAGAGCTGGGTGACTAGTTATTCTGAATCCGCTCCAGGAATTTACTTTTTCCAGGCTAATCTAACCCCTTTTTCTTGGACATTTTCTGTAGCTCTAGAGCACCTGACTTGAAGATTTACCAGATACAAGTATGCTACATGGCACGTAAACCTGTATCAACAATGGGAACGTTGAGACACATTAATCTGACATGTATGCAGAATCTTTAAGGAAGAGGGCGTCTGTGGCCATACATTGATGAATGCATGACGTGTTTATCTAGATGGGATTATTGTTGAGGTCATCAGCAGCAGCCCCACATGGCCCCCAGTGCAGGCAGGATGTCCTGTCTGACAGCTAGAAAAATCAGCTTCATTAGTCACTCTGCCTTGGTTATATCTAAACAGACACACACCAAAGACAAAGACACTAGACCTAAGCATGGCTGAATTATGGTCTGGACCCTTTATGTTTCCATTTCCCTTTCCCTTCAGACACAGCCTACTTTCAAAGCCAAACATGGTCTATTTATTTTCAATCTAGAACCAGGCCTTTCCTATCTACCCTCCATTCCTGCAAGTATTCAGCTCAGAGAATCATTTGCACAAAATGTTTTTTTGAAAATGATGATCTTTATTTGTTTATGCCAGTGTGGGATGAAAGTAGAAGAGAGCAGTTGGTAAAAGGGCGTAGATTGAGTGCTAAATACGTGACCTTACACTAATATATATATATATACACTCTCACTTGCCTACATGCTTTAAAACACAATTACAGTCATACACACAGAGGCATGTGGTGTTCCTAGGGCTGCATGTTTACGGCTGGTAATGTATCTGTGTGGGTGTTTTTGTTCACTCAACCAGCTCTTAAAAATCAGCAAGATCATCTCATATTAAGGTCAAAGTTCAGTGCTAAAAGTTTATGAGGTACACGTACAACTGTACAAACTAATGTAATCAGTACAATTGAAAGTGAGGCTGGTCAGGAAATCAGATCAAACTGTGCTGAAGGCTACGTTTTTGTTTTGAACAAACATCATAGAGAAGACGAGGGTTGTTGGCTAGGTTGTAGTCAAGGTAGGTATTCCCACCTATGCCTGCATTGGAGATCTGTGTATGTGTGTGGGATGCAAGGTCATGTCCTTGTGTTTAGTCCATCTAGGCAGAGGCCTTCACATCTACATCCAGCGTGCAGGAATGTTTATGATACTCTGTTAAATATAATGATGGCTCTGTTTGTCTCGAATAATTAAGGCCTTTCCTATATAAAAAGAAAAGGAGGGTTCCCCTGGGGCATGTTTGAGGCTCATTCCTTGCAGCACAATAGTTTTACACACAGTTCTGGGGAGCTATAACTGTGCTGTGACTTCACACTGTCTGCTGAATACAAGCCAAAACCTCTTTTTGACATTTGCGGAGTTTTTATTGTGAGATGTCTAAATTGAAGTCATGCTACGTTTCATTTGTCTTTAACAGCCATTGAGGTGGATTTTTGTTCAACTATACCTCTTAAAATAACAGAAAACAATGAAAACACAAAAGTTACTGCTGTCATAGTGGTAAAAAAAAAATACTTTTAGAGTATGTGTTTTTCTCAACAGATCCATGAAACTCCTGACAAATAATTTCATCATAACTAATACCACACAATACTATTTTCTTACCGACTTTAAATCAGATTATAATGTAAATACTATATTAGACCCTTAAGTTGCAATTTGGGGTAAAACTGTGAACAAAACATATAACACACTCAAACATTTAATTCATACCACTACAAAACATCAAACAAATCTAAATATATCATATTAAAGGTTACAGCCATGCAAGCATATTTACAGGTTAAACCACAGGGAAAGGCAGAAACCTGATACAAGCATTACAAACAGCAGGAAATTGAACCCACAATTACCTCTTCCAACAGCCAGCCACAGGCACTTCATTACACATGGACTGTAATATGAAAAGGATAATAAACGTGACATTTTGACAGGTGATGTTTTTTTTGTTTGTATCGAAGCATTGGTTCCACACAGTGACAACATTTAACATATCATAGCTTTTGTTTATCCCGGTTGACATGCTGCAAAACAAATCTGAGGAAACAATAGAGCCTGCTGGGCCCCTCAATCAGAGTCCAGGCTCCGCCGACCAGAGCCAGATGTGGCTCTTGAGATGCTGATTGTGTTTGTCTTGTTTTCAAACGAAGCTTAGAGCAGATTCCTCATTCTCTGCCCCCCCACCCCTCTAAATTAAAGTACCAAGGAAATCTCTAAGTTAAGACAATACTAATGTCATCATCTCTTAAGAGGACAGACAGAACAATTTGATAATTGAAGTTCTTCATAGTATACGTAATATAGCCTTCTACTGTTATTGGTATACCAGCATGATGTTGCTGGTGAAGCTGGTATACCAGCAATGTCTCATTAATGAAGCTGGTCTACCAGCATTTTTTGCTGGTGAAGTTGGTACACCAGCAAGGTAT
>NW_011345562.1:0-10158 GCF_000735185.1 Notothenia coriiceps | reverse complement strand
TCATATTGACAATTGTTAACAATAGAGGGTGCTACATAACACACTTTCAGGAAAAGTCACGGACTGGGAGACTTTAATATGTTATTGAAAAAAAGTTACATACAATCAAAAAACAGCTGCGGGTAAAATGTTCCCGTTGGCGGTTCTAGTGTTAAAAAGTATTAAAAAGTATTAAACGGCAATTAAGTCAGAGAATGTCAAATATCTACAGTACCCTTCTGTCTTTTCTCCAGGTGTGCCATGTTTGGACGCGGACTACAAGCGCTGGTCTCCGTCAGACGAGCATGGTAACGAATGTCTGCTGGGCAGAGAGGTGACGTTCAAGAGACGCGCTCCACACGCTACATGCTTCAACGGAGAGGACTTCGACCGGCCCGTCACCATCGCTAACTGCTCCTGCACCCGCCAGGACTACGAATGGTGAGGGACACACAGCAGCCCAAAGCATGCATGTTCATTATCAATGTTCATAGTGGAGGTATTGTCTTTGTCTCATGAGTCACTGAAATGGAAACATTGGCGTTTTTATCATGTCGGTAAGGGGATGGGATTTTAAGAAAGGAACACACCTGTATTTTTTAAACAAATCTGCAAATGCATTTATCAACAGTCACGAAGAACTCTTCTATTCAATTATTATTAATGTGGTACAGTTTTTTAATTGGTAAATAGATATTTTACTCAAGAATTAAATACATTAACAATAATGGCAATAATAATAATACACTTCATTTGTGTAAATACACTTGCAATTTTAAAACTAAGATAAAAAATTCAAAACAAGATAATAAAGTATATATATATATATATTATACAGATTTCATATAACAAGATGGATGATAAACCCACATAATAATAATAATAATAATAATAATAATAATAATAATAATACAATTAGATATATATTATATACAAATCCCATATTTGCAGTTCTATATAGCTGATCCTCCAACACCATATTAAAATATCTGGCATAAACGGACATAAGAGTAAAAAAAATCAAACATCTATATCATTAGCTGTAATGTAAGTGGAACCTCTGTGTTGGATGGCACCGACTTTCAATAAAACTGCACTCCTGGCAAACCCAGACGTTGGTCAAAGCCTGCTCTGCACATTTGTATTGCTCCTGGAGCTCCCATCACCGCTCATGAGTCTGTTTAAGATGCACATCAGGTGCTGCCTTTAATCACACGCTAACTTTTCCCCTCTCCCAACCAATCCTCCTCCTCCTCCTCCTCCTCCTCCTCCTCCTTCCAGCGACTACGGCTTCAAGCTGAGTGAAGACTTGTCCCTGCAGGTGTGTGTGCCCGACCCCGAGTTCTCGGGGGACCTCTACGCTCCCCCAGTGCCGTGTCCTATCGGGACCACCTACCGCCGCAGCAAAGGGTAAGCTGCTATTATTTTTTAGCAGTATTATTATCAGTATTATTACAAATGTGCAGAGTGAGATTTCTTTGTGTGGCCTATTAGCATAATGTGGGCATCTGCAGCACTACTACATTCCCTTTTACATGAGTAAGCCTATGAGTTGTTTATTTATAGTTGTATTTATTTTTTCTCCTTTTAGAGTTGTGTGGACCTTTTGTCCAATTTTATTCCCAACACCTTTTTTGTGTGTCATGGACCCTAAATAAATGGCTTGATGCCCATTGAATCCTAATTAGGCAAAATCAAGAACAATGAATAGCATTTGTTTTGTTCATAAACCTGTTGTACCGTAACAGGAGTGTTGTGTGGAACAGAGGTTAATGGAGCAAGCTGCCAGGGACTACAGATGAACATTTGCCTTTGTGGTTAAATCTGACACATTTACATGATGGACTCAAAAACCTGTGTTAGTGAATGTTCACTTTATTTATCAATAATAAATGCATAAAAACATAAAATAATGACACCTAAGCTTGAAGGGAAAAATCTAAGTGAATCGTCTACACCTATAGATAAAAGATAGAATTTGCTTTGGTGTAGTAGTGTGATGCAAACATCAACACAACATAAGGAAATAAGTTGTAAGAGAAGATAAAAAATACAATGATTTAAAACAGGAAATATAACGATTGTAAAGATAAATGTAATGCTTTAAAAGGAAATGTAAAATGAAAATAATTTAGAAAACTATTTCACTTTCAAAAGAATAAAGACGAACATTAACACCAAATAAACATATACAACAACAAAAAAACTACTTAGTACAAGGAATAAGTGAAAAACTGCAGTATATTATATTTTAAAGTGGAGGCTGTTCAGATTTTAAGAGAGGTACGGATATCTAGAAATGTGCAAACATATCCAGAGGGATGAACATGGCTCACAGTTTTAAAAAAGAAGTGTGGAGAACACCAAAATAAACCAGTCAGTGAACGGACATGAGCTCCAGTGTCTTCTTTGATCAATCTTAAGTACGAGGTTCATATTTGTGTTTTACCATGTTTTTCCTTCATATATCCAGTTGGCTTGTGGTCAATATGTTCAAATGTGAACCTCACCTTGTGCTTTATTATGATAATTAGGATCAACAGTAATCACCTTTCATACTTTTCATCAATCATCTCTCTACCTGAGAATTCCCCAGAATGCAAAGCAGCCTTTGTCATTTTTGATACTGATATACAAAGCAGTGATGTTGTTTTGTGTGAGAGCTCCACCAAGTGTCCAACTGAGGGAACGTGTTTGTGTTGCTGCAGCTACAGGAGGGTCCCCGGAGACAGCTGCAGTGGGGGGGACGTGGAGTCCAGGCTGGATGGAGAGATGCTGCCCTGTCCTGTCGGAGGTAAACCTGCACAGCATACATCTTGAGGAAATCATGCAGTTCTACATTTCACTCTCAGTAGAATTACATAGCTTTATTGTATCTAGGAATAGAGGAATTATATCTACTACATATACTGTATGTTGAAATAACTATTTGAAAACATGACATTTCATACACTGCTGGTTTTGTTTTTAAAGCTTTGTTTATTACATTGGTTAGAGATGGTTCAAATCAAATCAAGTTTATTTATAAAGCACATTTATAAACGATTTTTGGTCGAACCAAAGTGCTGTACATATAATAAAAATAGCCTACAGTAGAGACACTTTACAGCAAATACAACAGCACAGATTGTTCAGAATATCAGTATGAGAAAAAACCACACCCTCTATCCTTAGACCCGTTTCCCTCTAATAAAACTTTGAGAGGTTAGAGAGGGAAAAGGTCTTGGATAAAAGTTATTCTTGATAAGAGAAGCCTAGGCCAGAGAGAAAAGGTGAGTTTAAGTGTTGATTTAAAAAAAAACCAGGGTTCAGATGTTTTAAATTGAGGTTCTATGAGGTACAACTCACTCACAATGTTTAATTGTTAATTGACAAGCCAATGCAGTAGCAATAACACCAATGTGGGTTAATTAAAGCTAATGTAACTGCAGGATTATTGGTTTTTGTGTTGGTATCTGCATGGTGTAAACTAAGTGTAATGTATTATCTATAGCAGTGGTTCTCAACTGGTGGGTCGCGGACCCGTTTCGAGTGGTTCGCAGATGTGAGTGAAAAAAAAGAAAATTGAAAAAAAAATTAATTCCTTTTTCTTTTCTTTTTTTTTGGGGGGGAAAAGTCAAACTTTTATTTTGAAGGCCCGATTTTCTAACGCTGTGCATGCAGTTGGCGTTGGACTGAAAGTACCGGAGACGGATTTGAAAACTTCTGTCACGTAGTGATCATCTTCTCAATAAAACATATTTGCTGATTTTTTCCCGAGTCTTCTGGCCAATCAGAATCAAGTTTGTTGCCGGAAGTCCCCACGGAGAATAACTTTGTAGTAGAACTATTCTTTATACATCCATGGGTACAACTTCAGATAAAAATGAACACGTAATGATATATGACCCCCGGTTTGATGATTGACTGGTCACAGAACAATGGGAGCTACCCACAATTTAAAGTAAGTCACACAGACTCTCTCCTCTTTACTCTTCTCTCTGTGAGGAGCAGCAAGTTCAGCTGTCAGAACAAAGTGAAAAACAAACAATGGCGTAACATATTATTAATATGTCGGGTAGCAATAGATTTATTTATTTTCTTCTCAGAGTGTACCAGAATGCGTAGTTTGTTAGAATTTCAAAAAATCTCCTGGGGGAGAATCTCATCAGACCCCCTGCTGGGGTTGGGTTTTCAGCATGTGTGTCTTTTTATGTGATACAGTTCAGCTTTGATTCCATCATCTCATTAAACCTTTTTTAAAAGCATACTTTAGTTCTGTGAAGGGATATAAGGGATATATGCACTGTACTTCACTTTAATTAATATTGTAAGCTGCAAAGCGTATATATTACTGCAGGATTTTTTGTTGAATAGACTTGAGTGGTTCAAAATTTCGGGTCGCGATCTATTGACTAAGGAAAAAGTGGGTCCCGAGGCCTGACCAGTTGAGAACCACTGATCTGTAATACATGAGGGTCTGAAGGGTCACCAAGTTGGAGGAAACAGACAGAACTTTCAGTAAAGCAGCTAAACAATAAACTGCTTTGGACAGGGCAACAGCAAAATGTATTGTAGACACCTAACCTAAAGTCACATAAAAAAAAGAAAAGTGTATGCTTCATTACATATATTTTCTCCACGTAAGCCTGCATCGAGCCGTTTCCTATGCTCTCTTAAAGCCACCAGACAAAAAGCCTTATTTTATCTAACAGTAAACATAAACCATTTCTGAGTTCTTTGTGGTAAAATGACTGTTTTGGTTAGTGGGAACTGGTTTCCTTGAAGAGAGAATCAATAACTGCTTCAGTTCCACTCCAATAAGGGGTGAGGTTAACTAGTTCAATTGAGATTTTAAGTCTTCTCAAATATGTTTCCCTGCTGCCCCTTGCCACTGCAGCATGTTACTTAGCCTCCATGCTACTCCTTTTTGTTCCTCTAACCCATCTGCTCTAGGTCATATTTCTTTGAATGCACCACGTATACCAAAGCAAATTCCTCCTCTGTGGAATGGTAATACAACTGATTTTGATATGTCTATGGAGTTAGCAATTACAATCCTACTATCAGTGGTGTTACGTATTGAAGTACATTTAATCAAGTATTATACCTAAGTACGATTTTGCAGTACTTTACTTCAGTACTTTTATTTTATACTACTTTATACTTCTATATGGAAGCCAATATTGTACTAAGTGAGTTACTAGGAACTTTGCAATTTAGGATTATTTGCTAATAAGACATAAATAAATGAATAAATCAACTATGTAAAGATGTCCAGCAGTAGACAATAAAGTAAGAAAAGTACCTCCACCTTTAGCACAGCACAGAATTAGTTACAACAGAAAACCAGCTAACTGTGAATGACAACTGGAATATGCTCCGAGACACACTGTTTTCACAGATGGATAAGCATATCCCAACCAAGTTCACTACCACACGGCACAACCTGACCTGGCTCACTCACTGCATGAAACGGCAATTAAAAAAGAAAAATAAGTTATACAACAAAGCCAAGCGATCAGGCAAAACTCGTGATTGGGAAAACTTCCGCAAACAAAAGAAACCAAATCAAATTAACCTTTGCAGTGCACACTGGGACTATATCGAAAACACACTCACCCAGAGTCTTGCTGAAAACAAAACCAGACTATTCTGGAATTATGTCAAAGAGTGTGGAGCGGACAACATTGGAATCTCCCCTATTCGAGAGGGTGAAGACCTCTACAGTAGCAGCAAAGACAAGGCTGAACTCATCAACAAACAATTTTTAAATCTGTATTTACTAAGGATGATGGTAGCCAGCCCTCTATATCAGGAGATCCAGCCCCGCAGATAGAAGACCTGATCATCACGACTGAAGGAGTGACCAAACTACTGGCAAATATTAAGATTAACAAGGCTAGCGGCCCAGATGGTCTACCCAATCGTATACTCAAAATGCTGGCCCCCCAAATAGGCCCACTGCTCAAGTGCGTATTCACGCAGTCACTGCAAACAGGAAATCTACCCGATGACTGGCTGCAGGCAAATGTTACGCCTATTGTTGGAGCTATATATCTCTTTATATTATTTACTAGAAATCTGAAAAGATAAAGTTTCCTTCTGCCCCAAACTACAACTGGTTTTCTCTCCAACACAACCATCACTCACAGGATACATGTTCAAGCTTCAATANCTATCTACTGTATCTCTCTCTCTCTCTCTCTAAATCTCTCTCTATCTATAAGGAACCGCAGTAGACAAAAGGCGTTGCTATAGCAACACGTCATGTTTACGCTGCATTTTCTATGAGGTAAATATGTAAACATGACGTGTTGCTATAGCAACGCCTTTTGTCTACTGCGGTTCCTTATAGATAGAGAGAGATTTAGAGAGAGAGAGAGAGAGATACAGTAGATAGATAGATATATTGATAGATGGATAGAGAGAGAGATAGACAGATAGATAGTTATAGATAGTGTAACATCTTGGAGAATACAAGATCTTGGATGACTGAGCTCACGTTGAGGACGTAATGCATGTGTGCAGGTTACGTGCCAGTTGAATAAAGATGGACACTCGGAATGAGAGAAGTAGTCCGCGTCGTCTGTTTATGTAGACAATTATATGTCCATTGAACAGAACATTACAAACAGATCGATAGATAGTTATAGATAGAGAGATTTGTACCTAAACAAAACACAAGTCTAACACCAAGCGTTTAAATCAGCACTCTTAGCGATATTTTATACTTCATGTTATCTGCACAAACTATATCATATGAAAAGCTGAGAGTCCACAGATTCTATTGGTATAAGTTTCATCCCTGTGCGATCAAAACTCACTGTTCTGTAAGATAAATAAAAGAAAATTGTACCTTGAAAATCAATAGCGGGTATATTTTACCCGTTGGCGGTTTTAGGTATACAGCGACCTCTGGCGGTTCTAGTGTTAATAGCCTTCATTTTTGCTAAATTGATTTATTAACTTTTAATACTTTTTAAGTCCCTGCGGACACCCTGTGTATTCTTCATTATCCATCTCTATGTTTTTACATGGTCCAACTCATACTAACATTTACTGTTTTTTAACTGTTGCTAATATAATTATGCTAAACATACACTCTAGGATGATTTTTCTTATAAAATGTATGATAATCTAATGATTTAGACTCCTGTAGTTGTAAAGTCTTCTCAAAACAAGTGTAACTAACTGAGACCTGTCCTTCCGTAACCCTAACCCTGACTAAACTGTTTTTTTTTAGAAGTTGTTGGCGAAAGTTGCCCCATGGCTAACAGGCTAGCAACTGTGTCCAATTAGTCCATCCTTGAGCCAAAGATGATGATTGTGCCACATTTAAAGGAATTCCCTATAGGCATTCCTGAGATATTCTGTTCATGAAAATAGGACAGACGTAAGCATGACTCTCTCCGAGTAAGCATACAAATTAAGAATTCTAATTACATTTCTTGCAGACGCTAAAATCTCTATGTTCCCTCCAGAGGGAGGTTCTCTCCCCCACTGCCTGAAACGTCTCCATTGGACTTCCTGTTTACTCCTGTAACATAGTGAAATCACTGTGTAACACTCACGCTTCTATTGACTAGAGCTCCAACCCCTTGATTGGCTAAGGGGTGGGACATCTACAAATGTTTGATTAGTCAGAGCAGCATGGGCTCTGGTTTCAGACAGAGGGTGAAAAGAGGTGCTGCGGCTCAGGGAGTATGACAAAAATAAAGAGCTTTTTGAACATTAAAACATGTAGACATCTCACAGTAGAGGCCAAAATACAAATATAAAGCTGAAAACTAGCAAAAGATATCTCCTTGTATTAATCTCTCTGTTGAGAACTACAGCTAAAGTACGATGATAGCTGATGTTAACTTTTATTGCTAAGAGCTGAGGAATCCCTTTACCCCCTTCTGGAGGTCCTTCTCACTCTCTACCTACCCAGGACGTTGGAGGTGTTGACCTGCAGGATGAGCCAGCTGTGCCTCTGGTCGGCATAGGAGCCGAAGATTGTGAAGATGGTGCTCTTCTCTCCGGGCTCCGTCAGCAGCTGGTAAACATACACCTCCCTGTCCGAGAACTGGAAGTCGGTCCACGTCTCGCCTTCATTCGTGCTGAACCTTTACGAGAAAATGCCAAATATTTAACTTGTTTGTTTTTTTAGCAAGCAGCTATGATTTTTTTTATTTACAATAACAGAATTCTCTCTAGCTGTAAGCAAGGTCAGATGTTTTCACATGGATATGAATAGCCTCGAAGGCCATTGTTTACAGAGAGGTGTTATATTACACCTCTGTTTACAGAGGGATGGTTCATTTGCCTATTTCTCTACATCAAGCAGCTTCACATTCACACAATATGCTTCTGCTGACTAATGAGCACATCCACTGGGGAAGGGGCCGTTTATGTGCTTCACCCTGGATTTCCTCAAGCTGTTTGGGGATTCTGAATGAAAGCCTTCCAGTGGCAAAGCAGCCTCTAGGCGGTCTCATGTTTTAAACAGTCTATTGAAAAATAATGTAATGACAGATTTTTGCCTCTGAGCTCAAATGTGATTATTTCTTCTTACGTCCTGTCCTAGAGGAACATTTCAAAAGGTTATTTGACTTACTTGAGTTGTGTGGTGGCGCCTCCTTGTCCGATCGCCATCAGGATACCACCATGGTCACCCCAAGTGTAGAAATAAGGACCTGCAAGAGCCTAGATAAGAGAAAACATGTTTAATTAACTTTAGGCCTTAAAAGACTATTTAGCATGTAGGTAATTACAAGCTTTAATGAATCTGGAGAAGGTGTGAGGACACTACTATGAGCTCATTAAATGGCATCTGTATGTCCTTGCCCTTTGATGCTGGAGTGGGAAAAGGCACAGTGGTGATTCATTTTAAACCAATATAATATCAGCTAGAAAATTACGTTTTCTAATGAGAAAGAGCGATAAAAAATTGTGGAATTGAATAAAAAAAAGGTTTCTTGCATATATTTCAGGCTTAACTCTTTACCAGAACATAAAAGTGTCCACTTAGTTGGGTTTAAAAGTCTCAGCAAAACAATCAAGCAAACAGCCAGCGTTGGTCATTTGTAAATAAGGCTGCCAGGAACTCTTATATTCAGAACATTCAGTCGGAACAGGAGGGTTGATGTCCCGCAGAGATGCAGTATCTGCAGGACAAAGCTCTTTAACCCAATTATACACAGCTATCTAATCACAACATGTCCTCAGTATCCCTTGAAAGTGAATAGAGCAAGATGCTGAGTCACATAGGCTATTTTTTACCCCAAAAAACTAAACTTACAACCTTGCTGAACACCAAACAACAGAAAAATAAAGCTTGCAACGAGAGTAGTGAATATTGTAGAGAAATAGAGAATGCAATTCCTGAAGAAATTGCTAATGGGAATTCTTTATGCTGAAAAGCTGACGCTGAATTGCTATGCTGAAATGTAATACACTGGGGGCTTGAATGTGTGATGAGAGAAGAATTTGAACTGAAGTTGTGATAAAACCGTGTTTCATAGTGAGATTTGTGTTGCCATGGCAACAGCATTTGAAGAAATCTTAAAACTGTCAAATAGATGTCTTCACGGCTGGACTGTTAGCACACATGTGTAGTTTGAGCACTTTTTGACCATTTTCATAGGAGTTATAGCAATATCGTGTTTTACGGCGAGGGATGCGTTGCCATGGCAACAGCTTTTGAGGAAAACTCACTAATGGCACATAGACATGTTGAAGGCTGGACCATTAACCACTATCTGAAGTCTGCTGCTCTGAGCATGTCAATTGGAGTTATGACATCATCGTGTTCCATGACACAGGTGTTTATATTTGAACTAAGGACGTGTCCAGAGATCAAAGGTTTCCATGGTGATCCGTGAGAGGAACGTATTTTCATTGTTCTGAATGAGAGATAGACCTCTTACATGAGAACGTTTTGTTGAAGAACCGTAACAGATATTGGTGAAATTTCAACGCGTGAAGCATGTCAAGGAACTTGGGCATCTGAAGTGTACTTTTTGGGTACTTTTGGGTTAATAATGTGGCCTTTTTGGCAGATTAACTAAAGGTGTGCGGCTAATGCTGTGAGTAAAGATCAGCTTGAATTCACAATTGGCTTTAATGGAGACATGTTGAAAGTTTTTGCCACTTCATGCCCTCAAGAGGCATTTTGTTTAATTATTTGTGCTTTATTTTTTTTCGTTTTTCAAG
>NW_011345561.1:6148-18857 GCF_000735185.1 Notothenia coriiceps | reverse complement strand
CGTCTTGGTGTGTGGTGCGAGACGGGAGATGTAGTTCATTGAGCGGTTTCGCACAGAAAAAGTGTTACTTCACAGTTTTACGACACATTTGTCTTTTTTTACTTGCAAAATTATCTTTTAAATTGACAAACATCATATGTGTAATTCGTGGCACAATTCAAACGGGATTTCTCTCTCCATTGACTTCAATACATAATTTTTCCGAAATAAGGTCCCCTGGAGGTCCACCGGAAGGGGAGGGACTTCGCCTCTCTATTATAAGTAGGCTACTTCAGGCACCTTCACTCAAAACAATTCATTTGTTGTTGTAAACCCTGGCTTCTAATTAACTGATACTTCAAAATAACCAGTAAGAAACATATTTTGTAAACAAAAAGCACGGCTATTAAAATGTAGTGTAGGCTACAGACCAAATGTTGGTATCCACAACTATCATACTTACGCCTGCTGTTCCCCAATTTATATGTTGTCTTTTATTGCAGCCAAATAAACTAAATGTGGATGGAATGTTTATTATTATTATTAGCCTGCCGGGCAAGTAACCACTGCAAAAAATAGTTAGCATGAGTTTTGGTATTGATAATCCTCTGCAAAAACCCAAATTGATATGTGTATGATATTGATAAAGACAACGTTATTGCAACATACACACACATTTCAATTCTTGTTCTTGATTTTGAAAGCATCACAAGGCTGAAGGCTTTCAATCTTCTAAAGCGGTAAAGTAAAACTATTTTGACAAAATACATCCTATGGTTTCTATGATGAAAAGAAGCCCATCCCTTAAAACATGTCCACCTTCATATACACATGCTGACGCAGTCACACACACAGTGTATACACACTGTCACATGGAAGAAGATCATTTATCTCTGCGGTTCTCACCATGAAAGACATCTATGGGTGAAGCATGGTCTCCCAGGGCTTTGTTATGGGCAGGGTTCGGCTCTTTGTGTGCGCCACCTTCAAAGCAAATGTACATGAACACGAACATGAGGCTTCTTGGGTAACCGGCCCATTGAAGAGCAGCACAATGTGCTACAATTATCCGCCGTGCTCAATGCTTCTGCGGAATCAGTTACATGGCTTTGTTTGTGTTTGTGTGGTTTGGTGTGTGTGTGTGAGTGTGTGTTTGCATGTTTGAGGATGTAAAGTTTCATGTGTGTGCATAGCTTTCTGTTCATATCATTCTATATTAATTTGTGTTTGGGTCCATCGGTGTTTCACCCCTATCATCTTGTAAATCATTTCCCTGAAACGTATCTTTTATCTTGGTGTGATGTTTTACCCTTCCTTTTTATTCTCATATTACAATATTAAGTTAAAAATATCTTCTATATTTTGATCTTGTGCTCTTTCAGCTTTCATTTTCGTTTACCTTGTGTCATTTTCTCAATTTACTTTCTGCAATGGGTGTGTGTGTGTGTGCATGTCTTGTATTTTTGTGTAAGTGTGTGTAGGTTACTTATATCTCCCAGTAGGAAACACCTTAACTGCAAGGCTATACAGTATACTCCCTTTTGATTGTGTGATCTCAAGCAGGGTCAGGTTACCGAGAGCGTTCAGGCGGCCCTCCTCAGCTGAGGAAGAGATCTTCCCTCTGACTGACTCTGCACACATCAAAAAAGCAACCTGTAGGAGCTTCGGATGTGATTTAGCTGGAGGTGCTTCTCCATCTTTTTCACACCCTGGAACATGAGAGGTGTGTGAGAGGGTCAGAGTGCAGACAGGTAGGTTGTTCATGTGTGTATGTCCTCAAACACAGGTGAGTATTCCTGGGTGGGTCTCCACAATCTACACACCCACCTACAAACTGAAATGTGTCATTTTCCCCACACGTAACCTCAGCTGGCCTTCTGTCAGATTCGCACATGAATGTACGAGAACACACCCCATATGTCACTTTGATAAGGAACCAGTTTTGTGCGTGCACACAAAAATGTAATAATTAAATAAGTTAATACTCTAATTAAAACCAAATAGGAAACAACATTTGAATTCATAGGTGAATCAGTCACATTCCAGTTTTAAATAAAGAGAACTCTCAAATTGTACCTACAGGTGCATGGACAAGGGGTGGAAAAAATGCCAAACAAAAGACTCCTTACACACTGTCCTCTTCAGTTGCAGAAGTGAAACTTTATAAAAAATATCTCTGAATATCTCTGCAGCTGATGAGGACAGTGTGCTGGGGTAATTTGTTCAACATTGTTTTCTATAAATCTTAGCTAAAGTGTTTGTGAACTTCTTATGAAACCCACTGTACTATGAATAATTGGCTTGGAGAATTGGTATGGTGTTGCATGATCGCTCGCAAAAGGGTATGAACACACACCAACGGCCTGTTTGAGAAGGAGGAAACTCAAGTGCCCACTTTTGAATCTTCTGCATTTATGTTGGTGCAATGGTTGAAATCAGAATATTTTATAACAGAGGAGGATTCTCTTTCCTCTCCTTTCTCACTAAATCTTGCTAGTTTTGCCCCTCACCTGTTAAGTTAACTACATCTCTCCTCTCCTTTCCTCTCTTGTCCTCCCCAGGCCTATTGTACAGTTGCCCCCGCGGATCTCCTTTCAGCTAGCTGCCCTACTCAGGTGAGGGATACAGTATATTGAAGGAGATGTTGCTTGTATTTGATTCCGCTTCTTTTCATAGTGGCTGAAAGCCTGGCCTCCATCCTGCCCCCCCTCTCCCTCCCTGTCCTGTCCAGTTCCCAGGGGACCCCCACTCTCTCCCTGGCTGGCCTGGGTGGAGCGGCCTCAGAATGGGGCAAGTTGGGATCAGACAAGGGTATCGCTTACAGCCTCCCTCCCGCACTCACACAGAAAACCGAGCACAGACAGCGACAGCGCACCCCCCAACCTTGCCTGTCTCCGTCTCACAGGTGCACATACACACACAGTGCCGTCGGTGCACGCTCACAAGTACTTGCACATGCACATCTTTTCCTCCATCTTACCAATTAGAGATACATGTACTATCGCACTCCCCCCCCCCTTCTTTTCAATCTGTCCCTTGAACAAGTGATTCAGGAAAGAGGCAGTGCACAATGAGTTTGTGGAAAGCCATTTCTGAGCACTGAAAAGCAAGCAATTGAGATTTGGAGACTGAGAGCGACACGGGAGTTTAGATGGAAAATGGCACAAGTGCATTTGCAAGGACAAAAACTTGATGCATACACATCGATCAGATAACATCCTGGTCAATCCTGCAGCATTAAAATTAGACAATGCCAAAGTCTAACTTTCTGGCTTCAAGTTCAACTGGTTCACTGATTCAATCCCAAAAGTCTCAGGAATTTCCCTTAGAAAGTTAGGCCTGGACTGTTTTTACAATAGTTTTTAATGAACTGCAATTGAAAAGGCAAGACAGGATATACAGTATTGTAATGAAACATTTTGATATGTCCATATTCGGGGATCACCTGTGACTTGAACTTTTAAAGCAACATTTTTTTTTGACATTAACTGCCTTAACAATCTGTTTAACAGGTGTTTATAATATTTGCTGAATTATCTTGTTAAACTCTAGCTGTCCCCACTGTCAAAACTATAAACAGCTACTGAAATGATGATAACATATAATTGCTGTGTATTTAGGGTTAACCAATTATGTTTGGACAGTTATTGCCTGTTTATCAGTGCCCTGAGTTACCAGAGTCTTGAGGAAAAGCCCACCCAACTGCAAACATCACCCACCATAGGAGAGGTCATATCATGTATTTCTCCATGGTCTCCTTACGCTCAACAATAGCTGCAAGGCACTTTCAGGAACAACAAGCCCCCTGCTATAGATTAAGACAACAGCACACTACTTCCCGCAGTGAAGGAATTGGATTAACACCGAGCTTTGTCAATAGACAGGAAATGTAACAGTGGGTGTATGAACCTCAAAAATAACTTAGATACCTTCACTCAGGGTTTCATTCATCAAGAGCTGCTTAAAATTGTTATTGTATAAAGTGTAATCACAATATTTCTTAATCATTAAAACACAATTCATTGTTTGGTTTTTGAATGGAAATGCCAGCTCTAAAGTTTATATTGGGTGAGAAAGACTTCTTTTATGGTCCTTTATCCATTTCAGTATGCTGTATTTGTTGTCTGTTGGTTGGTTATGCCTGTGGGGCATCTTTAAGCGTAAAGGACCCTCACTGAGATACAAGATCCCAGCAGGATAACACAGCTAATATAGCCAGACATTTCCTACTGCTGTAACGGATTAGCAAGCCTCTCTGCAGGGAAACACAAACACATAGACAATAGTCGTTTGACTGACTATACGAGATCAGGCTCATATTCCACCTGTGGCATTCACTATTCCTTTTAATTAGTTATGTTCTCTTTCTCTGTTCATTTAATTGTATTTCCCTATTGCATAAATACTTATTTCAGTGTCATTAAAAGTGATTAATTAGACTTTTTATTTTTTATTTTGTGGATTTTTGGACTAAATTTCTTTCCGACCATCAAATTACAGGCTGTGAACCATAAAGTGGTGAAATCAAATAAATCACCCTGTGGTTAAAGTCAAATGTGCCACTGAAATGCTAATCTATTTTCATTGTAAACGCGAGAAATGTCCAAGCTCATGGATTCTTGTTTGTTTGTAGCTGATTTGACTGTCCTTATCTTCCTCCTCCTCCTCCCAGATTAGTGCTGCACTCTGACTGTTTTCACACCGTTAAGGCCAATCCACATCCTCTTCTGTGGAGGGAGCGCAGGCTCCCCTGGAGATCAGTGACGCCTCACTGACCACATCAATCAATCATTCTCCCTCTGACTACCTCTCTCCCACTCCCTTTTGTGTCTCTCTGTATGTCTCTGTCTCCATATCTCTCTGTCTCGCCTTCACAACTTTAATATCTGTCTCATTCCTCTTTCCCACACATGACATGGGAACTACTTATCATAAAAACACAGAAAAATGTTGTTGCAGAGAGCAATACTTTCACAGGAGTCTGTCTTGGAAGCTTCTGGCAGAGGACTTTTAACTATTAACAAGTAGCTGTTCTTTAAAAAAACAAAACATTAATAGATAATTCACATTTTAGTTTTAAAATGATTGACCTGTAGACATTGCTGTCTTCGGCTCTGTTCATTTGCTAATTATCTGATATATCCTGTATTTTGTACAGGTGAATCTTTCATGCCACAGAAAGTTGTTTGACTTGCAAATGTCTGCCTCAGGCAGCCATTCATCTTACAGTCTTCCAGAAAACTCTATACTTATCCTAATAATGGGGTCAACTACGCAAAATGTGAGAGAAGTGAGGCAACAATAGAGATCGGTTGAACTTGTGCTCCTTGTATAGCAAAGGGTTTTTGTCCATACATTGCCCTCATGGGAGGTAATGTACTGTGACACAAAATACAGGCCACATATGTGTGTCCCTTATACTGCGATCATTATATGGACCTTTTCAGTCCTTTTGTGAAAGGCTTGGTTCAGTTAAAGTTCACTATGGACCCTCAAGCTAAGAGTGTAGTTGAGGTTACCATTGGGAGGGGGAATAACACACGTTCTGTATATGTCCACTTCTCTTTCTGTCTGCCTATATCTGTGTATGATAAGTCTTGTGATGGCCTATATTTTCAGTCAAAAAGTCCAGTAAAATACAAAACCAACAGTGAATTTGTCCTATTAAAGTATTGTCTGTGAAGCCAAATCACAATTTGTCTGCCACAGTGCTCCATTATTGTTAAAAATTGCAACCCACTGCCATAAATGACTGCCCTCACTCCACAATCTAATCGGCATAAAACAGTCCCCCGAAAATGTATAGACTGTATTTGTGACCACTAAAATGTAAGTGGGATCAAATCAACCCGGGGCTTAAATGTTTGGAAGTTTGGAAAGTATTGTAAAAGTGGACCAACACCTTATGGTTTTGTTCCTCTTGCCTGATCTCTCGACAATAAGAACAGTGTCGATTATAACTCCAGCCTTACCCTTTAAATGTGCCTCTGTTCAAGTTGGCGCGTTCATAGATATGCCAATCTGGTTGTCTATAAGTCTGCATTCCCAGTTTTACTTTTCTGCCTTTTAGCAAACGTTGCTTCTGGAGTCTTAACCTCCAGCATCCCTACAACCTGTCACACTGTCTCTAACCTGTCTGTGTGCACACCATCTTGTCTGCTACCCAGTGTGCCTTTCTCAGTCTATATGTCTGCCAGCAGGGGAAAGGTCAGTACCCAATGGGCCGGGTGCAAACAATGCCCTCAGTACCCAGACAGGGACAGCTAGTGTCCCATTGCGGACATGCTGCATGTGATGTGTGGCAACCCCCCCTTTCATCTCTCCCTCTTCCTCATCTCTGCTCTTGCTGTTTCTTTCTTCTCTTTTATGCCACCCCTTTCTGCTCTCCACCTCCTTTTTTGTTCTACTTTTGGCCACTTCTCACTTTTTTTTCTCTACCTTGTTGTCTGTCCTTTCCTGCCTTCCTTTCCTCCTTTCCCCATCAGTCCCCATCAGGAGGAACCTAATAGGAAATCAAAGTTTCTGGTGGAAGAATGGAGTGGGGCTTAGCATTACCATCCCCTGGGTCCTCCCTGCTGAAAGAGAAGGGCAGAAAAGACTCCACACTGGCACTGTGGAGGGGAAGGTTAATGCAGCAGATAGTCTTTCCCTTACTCCCCTTCCGTTTGTCTTTATCCATTATTTTCTCTCTCAGACACACACACACTCTCCCTATCTTTTAATTCATACTCCCTCCACACACATACGCACACACACTCACAAGGCACATGCACTTTTCCACTCACTGAGCAAATGAAATAGCAGGTGAACTCAGCTGCCCCTTGCTGAATGGTGTTTAGCTGGGTCGGATTTGCAGCCTGCTGCTGCACCATGCGTCCTTTGGGATGCGGTGTGTATGGTTGTGGAATGGACTGTGTGTGTGTGTGTGTGTGTGTGTGTGTGTGTGTGTGTGTGTGTGTGTGTGTGTGTGTGTGTGTGTGTGTCACCCCCAGTCCGGCACGGCACGCACCCCTGCCCTTCAAAGCACTGCCTATGTGTAGCAATTGACTCCACGGCCCCTGTGAGCTCAGGTACGGCTGCCTTGTCAAGCATGGCAAGAAGCATTTACAAAGGCTGTCCCTGAGCATTCCATACAACATTATATTTCCCATAATGAGAAACATCATTATGGGAATGATGTTTGGGAATCACAGTGATATTTCATATTGAATATAAATCATTGTAATCGTGGCAACACAATAGTGTTAGATAGATAGTGTTTCAAAGCCTTTTATGCTTAAACGTTGTCTTGGAAAAAAATTATCTTTGTATTAAGGTAAGATTACAGTTAGAAGAGAAAGAACAGAATCCATACTACAAATATATTAAGATTAAACATATTGTTATATCCATTTGTGGAAGCAACATACACATTTTTTAATTCAATGATTCATTTTCAGCATTTATAAATGAGAAGATGACTTGCTTTCTAACAATTCTTACATTTGAAAACTTTACTGAATACATTTAGTTGTTAGAAGGACATGGTCCTCCTGCAGTGCCCCTAACCATCAAGGGGTGTCTTGGTGGTCTTTTTGTATGTTCTTTCTCTTTTTGCGTGCCCAAGCTTAAAAGAGTAACCCTTACCTAAATTGAGTAACGTTGACATTTCTAAAGCTTGTAGGTAGAAGGTGTTTGGAATGATTTAGCAGACACTTATGCATGTAGGGCGCCACACATATAGACTGTCGGAAAGCATCACGTAAAAGTACGGGCTTAACATTGGTCTTGTATTAGCTAAAGTATCAGCCTATACTGTAGGCTGAGCAGTGACGGGCCTGCTGTGTTAAGCTGCTTGAACACTCCGAGGTGGAAAAGATTAAACAGCGTGAATGCCTTGGGGCACGAGGGAGCGCTGGAGGAGAGGGCAGGCAGGGTAGAGAGCTGTATGGAACAGGGTGGGGCAAAGGAGGCAGAGCAGGAGGGGGTGGCAAAAGATAAAAAACACATTATTTACAAAGGAGTCAGGACAGAAAACCATGAAAAATGGGTAAGACTGAGAAAGAGATGATGCTGTTACTGAATGCAGATTAATATAAAATAAATTCCAACCACCCAAATTTCCTACTTTCTGGTCCCTTCATAGCTCCCCTCTGCTGCCTCTTCACCCGCCCTCTGTACTCCCCCACAGACGAGTTCAGATTCTTGGAAGGTGTTGGGTGTCTACAGTGTCACAACTAAACAAAACCATTTGAAAACAAAGTGGGCCGGTGAATGTGCCGGCGCAATCCGACCCCTTTCCCTTTGTGGCCGTAGAGAAAAACGGCCTCTCAGAATCAAGGGGATTGAGGGCAGGCAGGGGGAGGCACACCATTTCAATCCACAGGTTACCCCCCTATCCACCCACCCAGACCCGCTTTTACGGCCTCCTCTCCACCCCACACACACCCACACTTTTAAGTGCACCCTTCAAAGGTGAACCTGCTATCTGAAACAGAGCTGTCCATGTCATAGTACTTCCAAGAACAAGATACTCCCTGTTTTTCTATTTAAGCCACTTTCTTTTGCTCTTTCCCTTATCACATTTGAAACATTGTAATTTTCTTGCAATGATCTGAGTACAATTGGCAAAAGTCAAATATTTGCCAATCTGAGTTGTTTGGACCTTTTTAGAAGTGGTTATTAAAGAACGTAACGAGAACCAATCAAATATCAAAATTGATAGTTTGACATGAAAATAGGGTTAAAATGAATACGTATGAGTAAGTGACAACATGTGACATTTGTATGACAGGGTGATGAGGAGGTTTTGAGTCATTCTATTGCTGTCTATGTAATATGAGAATTTTGTGGATTAACACACAATAGCCAAAAATAGAAGTGATTACTCATAGTCCTATGCCTAAACAATGCATTTCTTGTGTAGTAAGATGAATGTCTGTGACATCTGGTTAGGTAAGAATCAAAAGAAAAAAAGCGTTGTGTGAGGCATGCATAAGCAGTGCTGTCAACTCATAAACATGAAATTAGAAAAGATAAACTACAACCGTTCTTGGTATATCGATCACAGATTCAGCCTGTATGAATTTAGCGTCTTTTTGTTTCTCTCTCTCTCTATGTTGACATGCATTATTAAGTGCTTTTATACATTTTTAGCTGTGAGAAACACAAAGAACACAGGTCATCTGGCTTGTCTACGTCTGTGTATGTGTGTTGGTGTGATGAACTGTCTGTCAATCAAGTCAAACTTAATTATTTCATCGCCCCGCTGGGTGTGAGTGTGTGTCAGGAACTCTGACCTGGAGACCTGGGGTTAGAACACACACACACACACACACACACACACACACACACACACACACACACACACACACACATACTGTATATACATATATATCCACCACCCTTGTTTTTCCAAGGATGGCCCATTGGCCACTTTGCCGACCAGGTAGTAAGTCAATTATATTTGTGTTTGTACGTATTTGTGCACACACACTTTGCAGACTAGAGATTGATCTTTGAGTTACCTACTGTATCTATGATTAAATGTAGAATATTTCATTAGTTTGCACATGTTTTTTGAATCCCTACACTGTGCAGTAAATGGAGGGAGTTAGCACTGACTACTAGAAGGATTTTTTTAGCAACCTTTAAAAAACAACCGCATATTCGGTGAAAAGTACAAAAACGTGTGCGCAATCAAATAGAGCTTACTCTGCATAATCTTTTTTTTTTTACATATCTTTACGTATCTTTAAGTGAATATTGTGATATAAAGAACTTCAACATTCAAAAAAATGTTCTTCAGTTCTCCTGTGAGTGATTGCATGTGTGCGTGTGTGTGCGTGTGTGTGCGTGTGCATGTGAGAGATGAAATGAGTGGAGACTGACAGGGGCAGGACCCCTGGGAGATCAAGTAATCCTGCTTGCAGCACAATGGCCACCCCTGGCCTAGAGTCCTTTCTGTCAGACCAGTGGAGGCAGGGGACAGACAATAACACAATAACACGCTCCCATGTTTTACTGGCTGGTTAAGTCAGCCTGTGTGTTTGTCTATAGTCAGTTTGTCTGTATTTCAGACTTACAGGATTGATTGCTTTCAACTTGCAAGAACAGAACATTGCATACGCAAATTGTTCACCATACAGTGAACAGACGCTCTGTGCCTGGTTAACACTTTTTACTGTCTTTCATATTAAAAAAGGAAATGATCGATTTTATGCTAAGATTTTCTCTAGCTACCTCCAAAATAATTGTAATATCCCTCACTGTGTTTGTTACCCGGTTTCCTTCTCTCGAGCTCAACGGTTGGTCATCTTTCCCAACAGAGCAGCAGAATCTTTGCCTTCTGAAAAACATTTATTGTACAATGACCTTACTGACCAACATTAATTATCTAACCTAAATCATCAGCACCAAGCTGGTCGGCTTGAACAAATCTTAGCAGTATGATCTAATACACAGTGCCTCTGTGAATAAACAATAACAGAAATCCCCTCTTTTAATCACATCCAAACCCAAAACTCTGCTCTTCATTTTCCCACAGGAGAGAAATAAAAGCTTGCACAATAAAAAGCACCTATATGTGTCTGGCTCCATAAACTCCTCCACATTTCACATTTGTAAACTTAATTGATGGAGAGTTCCAAGAGAATGAAAATTAAAACACTGTCACCTTGTTTTTGAAGATGAAAGATGCCGAGTAAAAGAGAAGTGAGCCAGGTTTTATTGGATTAGCAACCGACACAATCGCATCGGTGCAGATTTGCCTCTGTGCTCTAAATGTGATTGTGGGCAATAACATGTCGATTAAGGGCTGTTGCTGGACTATTGGAGGCTTTGTGTGAGTCTGCAGAGGAGGTGATTGGATTAGTGAGGGCCGGAGTGGGAAGCCTGAGGATGAGGGAGTGAATACCGATGAGAATGTCCAGAAGTATCCCCTCGGAGAAGTAACTTTTTTACACATATTGGTTTTGCTTCAAAATCATCAGAAAGAATGAGGAGTTATTTTATTGTCGTTGTTTTGTAACAAATGACTGTTTACATCTGTGTTTAAAGACAACCTTATTTTGCCTATGCTGCACTAATCGAGTTATACGTTTTTCCTCTTGTTTGCTAGCAACAAGCACCATTCTGCAGAGAGGAACAGAGGCCCATAACTGTTCAGAGAGAAATACAGTTCCAGTCCTGCAGAAAGTTCCCATCTTCAACCCCTTTGTAAGTCATACCACTTTTACAAATAAATATTGTGTTCCGTTTGCAGTTATAATCTCCCATTGGAGCCATTTCATGTAGATTTGACTCTCGCAGATGTTTATATGTCTGTCTGTCTGTTTCACTTTTATAAATGGAAAAAGACGTTAGGATAGAAACAAACTGAGTTTAACAAATAACTCCAGTGAACCTTCACTTATTCAACGGAGCAGTCCTAAGAATGGCTTTTTCCAACAACAACCCCACAACATCAAGGTTTTGGTTAATGATATGCTAACACTTGACCTGGAAGCAATTCCCACAATATATGTTATGTGAATAAGCTAGCCTGGCATGCTAAATGTAATCATTTATAGCAAACAAACACACTTTTAAGTCCATTCCTCACATGTTTGTTTTTGGTTTGAAAAGAGGAAAAAACATGGCCTTATCTGTTGACACCAATATTTCTTGTTGACAGTGTTTACAACATTACGTTTTTCTCTGCTATAGGCCTACCTCATTTCACCTCATGTTACTTCTTTCCTGTCTCCACCTCCTGATCTCCTTTCTCCATCTGTCTTCCCCCAGACGACCATGAAGGCCTCTCTGATTTCCACCTGACAAATTGTCTTATCGGTCAGCGAGCCGGTTGGGGCGAATGAAAACATGACCTTCTCAGACGGGGTCCATAACAGAGAACTCTGGGTGCACTGATCAGGAGTGATAAAAGCTCAAGGAAGAGGATACGGCTCTCTCACACAGAGACTTATCTCCAGGTACACTGATGAGCAATGATAAAGCCATGGGAGGATAAGGGAGAGCAGTGGAGTGGCAAACAAGCACCATTAGGGTTATTCTATTCATACCTATGCAGTTAAGTGGCTAACTAGACCCATTAGTACTACTCAGACTTTTAGAGTGATGGTTGGCAGACTGACTGACTGACTAACTTACTGATTGACAGGAGCGGACCAGGGCTGAAAGGAAAGGTCGGGGGATAAAACAAGGAAAGGCTTGTAGTCGAGCAAGATAAGGAACATTTACAGATGTACACAAATAACTAGGTTACAACTGGTTTCGTATTATTAGGAATAATACAATAGGAACAATTATGCTATTAGAATTTAGAATTTAGGATTTAGGTGTTGGATAGAAAAGGGAGGCAGGTGTAGGTTGCAGTGGGACGAAAGCTAAGGAGAGGGAGAGGAGTTCATGCGGATACAGTGCAAAGAGTTGGCTAACCTTTCAGATCTGTCACATTGTGCCATGTTAAAAGCAGCAGCGTCCATTGTGAGAGCACGGGGGCAAAGTTTCCCTGCAAGCGGAGGAATATTGGACGGTAGAAACAGGAGAGAGAACAGGAAAAGCAAACGACAGAAAGTTTTAAAAAGTATCAATCGAGTGGAAACAAAAAGAATGATGGAGAGAAAGTGAGGGGGGTAAAAGTAAAACAAGTTGGGGTGTGTGCACAAGATAAACGGCCCCTCCTTTTTTCCTCATGCTTGGCTGCTCCAGGACGGAGGGCGAAGTAGAGAGATATAAAGAGAGAGAGAGA
>NW_011345561.1:0-5000 GCF_000735185.1 Notothenia coriiceps | reverse complement strand
ACACACACACACACACACATTCATTCACACTCACACGCCTTATCAAACACACATATTTGGATCCCAGAGGAGACAGACCCCCAACTGGTGTACACCAGCAGGGTTGCTGATCCTGTNAAGTCATTTATGTGTAAACGTAAAGTTAAAGTTCATTAACACAAGCTGATGTTCATATTAATGTGTTAGGCACTAACTCCTTATGAGCTATGCTTTAGGCCCTAAACACAACAGAATATAACTCAAGCGTTGAGTTATGTTCTGTTGTGTTTAGCATCAAAGTGGTAAGGTGCCACAGGTGGTTCAAGTGATACTTCCAGTTCTTATTTCCCATTTAAACGCACTGGGCCCGTACTGTTGAAACATTGTGTCGTCCTTCCCTGGGTTAGCAAAAACATACACACACACCAACAACCACCACACACACATTAACTCACATGGTCTCCATGACAATGATGGGGGCGACAGTAAGGCGGCAGGATGGCGCTATGGTGTTCTGACCATAGACCCAACCCAATCATAATATATTCACTGTATCTGAGCAATGGCTACAGGTGTAAGTACATTAGTGGGGACATTTTAATGCATCAGAGAAAAGTCAGTTAGGACAACAGACGGGTCTAATGCAAACAGTCTGTATATTATTTCATATTTGTATTATATATACTGTTTTGATCAGGTAAAACCCCATATTAAAAATACTTTGGTTGGGTTAGGGTTTGTGTGTGTGTGTGTGTGTGTGTGTGTGTGTGTGTGTGTGTGTGTGTGTGTGTGTGTGTGTGTGTGTGTGTGTGTGTGTGTGTGTGTGTGTGTGTGTGTGTGTGTGTGTGTGTGTGTGTGTGTGTGTGTGTGTGTGAAGTAGGAGGGTATCTGCTATTGACTTTGACCATCAAGACTTAACGATGAAAGGAAAAGACACATCATTGTAGATATTTTAATCATTACATATGTATACTCTAACAATTCACTTGAACATTATGTAGTTCTTTGCACAATACTTGAAAGCAAGGTTACCTGAGAACCAGAACAACCTGGCGTTTTGAGTGAGTGAGGCTGCTTTAAATAAAACTGTGCAAGAAATATTTTGAGTCTCATAAACTTCATTATCAATATCATTTGAATAGTTTAAATAGACCTTTTTCAGATTAAAGGGGATTTTACATAGTTCTTGTTTTTGAATAATCATATTCTATTACCTTTTCTATCCTGTTACACACCATGTTCTCTCTAATAAACTTTTGTTACCCTTTATTGCTGCTTGAAAAAGGAAGGCTGCTCTGCGTCGCAATGGGATAAGGACCCAGCACACGACACGAGTTTCTGCAGGTAGATATCCTCACAGACCCTGATCCCATCTCAGAGAATGTTCAGCCGCCGCCCCCTTTTGGTCAGAAAATGTATCACAGTTTCGGTCTCACCGGATACAAAAAATTGGTACATTTCACATTGTGGCATCTAGTGGACAACTTGTGTAGAAGAACTTGGTTGAAAAACATTACATTTGAACTATTATTAAATTGACTTATTTACTTACTTTATTTGCTGCTATCCAGTCAGGTGTACACTTGCACTTGACAGGCACGACTAAATGAAGTAGAGCAATTGTCACATAAGATTGTTGTATTGTTTTAGTTTGACCAGTCAATACATGCTGTGTGAGAAATTTTTACTGCAAAAAGACTGAAAATGTACCAAACTGGATGACGAAAAAAATGTACAAATGAATGAAAAAATATATAGAGATTGCTTTTTGATTTACTTCTATTATTATCTTTATCCACAGGAGAAAAACTTGGAATAGCTGAAAGACTAGCTAAAGTCCCAGTATTCAGAAACTTCTCCAACAGATCATCAGGTAATAACACTTCAAACAGGGCAAACAGAACACAATTTAATCATACAGTAACTAATTCAACTTCAGAATAATAAGGTCAGCTTTACATTTGGACAATATTATTTATCCCAATAATGGAAACATTATTATACTTACAATGTTAAAAGCTTATAAAGATGTGTAGCTTTTACATTTCCTCCCAGGGATCAATACAGTTTTTATCTATAATAATGCATCATCATTTACTGGTTGACTACAATTAGTAATGTTAATCTTTATTTGCAAAGCCTAGCAACTAATATTATCCAAGCTATGTGTAGTGGAACATAATAAACAGTTAATGTAGTGGAGTAGAAGTATCAGTAAATAGCAGTTAATGGAAATATTCAAATTAAGCCAAGCCAAGCCTACCTAACAACAATTGTTCTTAAGTAGGCCTGTTGAGTAGAGTTACTTTCCAACGCAGAACACAAATAATGTGGCTAAATCAGGGTAAATCCAGTCCTACAAGCTCTCTTTGACCTCATATAATTGTACCTTTCATAATTAAATCACTTTTACATAGTCACCACAGCGCTGTGTGCAATGAGATGAAAGGTTTCATAAGCCATGTTGGAGCGACTGTCAAGATAGTTCCCCTCCTACTCTTAATACCACAGTGGAATCAACCGTTTACTACTCTGTTACAAATTGACACCATAATACCTTCTATTTCAGATTACACCACGTTAATCCCTTAAAACTAGGGGGAGAATAGAAGCAATAAATTCATAGCTGGTCACTTTTGAGCCGGAAAACATTATGAGCGCAAAAACGGAAGTAGACCACAGTGTATTGTCTTGACTCCTCCGTCAGTTTCCGCCCAGCCCTTCTCTGACCAATCAGCGGAGCCGTCACAGCATCCTCCAGGGCCGCTTGAGTTCGCGGGAAACCGGCTCTAGTCGAGATACGAGAAAGGACCCAGGATAAAACGGCTGTCTTTGGTAATCAATCAGTGTGTTATAATTCCATCTATTTAAAACCGTTACGATTAAAACAGGGAAGTGACACAGCTCAAAACTGCCGTGTTTTTATGACTGCAGCCCTGGCTGCTTTGCTAACACCCGACGCTTGTTAGCTAGGTTGTCTTATTGGCTAACAGGAACACTGTGCTTCATGCGACAGGACAGAGAGAATACTACTGACTTGAAGGAGACAAAGGGCTGCCGCTGTCAGACACGCACCAGACTGTTAACATGTTCAACTTAGACCGTTTTCGTTATGATAAGAAGACGACAAAAGACAACGAAGAGGATAGTGGGTCCCAAAGTCCCGAGTCTGAGAAGGAGAACAAGCCAGGTAACGATAGCTAGCTGATGTAAAGGCTAGGCTACTGTGCTGTTAGCCAGATGTGTCATATATGCTATCGTTAGCAGTAGTTAAAACAAGATGGTATTCATTATCATGAAGCCTTTTGCTACGGGTCAAAGTGACTCTTTCCCCCAGTGGGGTAGACTTCCATCAAAATGCATTCACTACCTAGTAGATTAATTATATCTCAATTGTCAATATGTAATATGTAGTTCAAGTCGTTTGGAAAGGGAATTGTGTGTGGGCATTGAATAATCTAGTATACAAAATCCCCATCCCTAAAGGAGGTTCTGACATTATTCTCAGGATTCACTCTCACTGTTATCATCCAACCAGAGCTGCACTGAAATAATAATGAAATCTAGTTTTAAATTCTACAGTATCCAGATATCATGATGGACACTCATTTTAATATGAGAGACAAGCAGGTGAACATTGACATGTGTCATAAAAGCCAAAATAGCTGAATACTTTTCTGCTAACAGTTAGTAGTGTGCATTACTGCTGTGAATTTAACTTGTTTTAATATTTTGCCTTGCAGCAAAGATGAAACCGGTCAAAGACCAAACAAAGTCCAATGCCCGAGGAGTGGTTTTTGAGGAAGTCCTTACAATTGACCTAGAGGAGGATGAGCTCATCTCTGAAACAAAAAACAAAACATTAGCTAGGAAGTTCAAGTAAGTGTAAACTAAAATAACTTTTCACATTTATTCGGATTCATTCTGGTTTACAGTTTTGTTGTCTTTATAGAAACCCCATAGGAAAATCATCAAAAAATGTGGCATCAGATCACACAGATGACGAGGACTGTGAACTGAAGGAGAAAACTGACAGATTACTGGAGATGTTTCCTCAGTTGACAAGAACGCAGGTACTGGAGGTGAGTCGAGGTTGAGGATTTTTAAGTTTTTGGCATTGACCAAATTAATTAGATTCCAAGGAAAAGCCCATTTTCAAAGTCTGTATTGTGGTCTGGTCTTACTTGATTGATTTTAATGTTCACCGATTTAAGCTTTATGTGTTTCATTTATGTAATGGCAGCTATAACATGGACACTGTTCACAAAAAAACAATATTTTTCTGATTTGTCTCATTTTCAGGTAATTAAGAACACAAGCACATTGGATGGGGCTGCAGCTGAATGCATTTTAAGATTTGGTGATAAAGAAGGTAAATCATTTATTTGTTATAAGGACATGCTTAATTCCTGCATGTCGTTGTAGCATGAAGAAGGTTTAGTTCATAGTTAGAGAAAAGTAATCGGCGGAAGTTTTACTTTGTGTTTATTGAAATTCATTTATATTTGATGCTTGCTTCGAACCAGAAACACAAGTAACATACTGTAAAAACACCAAATTAAAAAAAAAGCCTCCCTAGCTTGCAACTTTTCTCCTCCAGTTGGATATTTTGAGAGCACTGGCTGTTTTGTCTCCTCAGCCCCAGACCAAGGCAGGAAGAGAAAGCAGGATGGATCCGGCAGTTCTCAGGACAGTGGTGAGGATCAACCCAGCAAGAAGAACAGGCCATTAGAGGTAAGATAAAGAATGATAACTTCATGGTTTAAAGCAATCTACACAACAATTAAAGTTCCTGTTATCTTAGTAGCCATTTCATCATACACTGCAAAGAAACACAACTTTTGGTTTGTTGCGCTTCGTGTAAAAGAAGGTTTTATATATATTATAGACCCTCCAGAAAAACGCAGGCAAAATTCCTTGATTATGCGATTAAACATGAAGGGTTTTTATGTGATTTTATGCGGTGAAATTGCGGGAAGTTGCGAAATATGCTAAATATTTTTTTTTTTAATATTGGGCTG
>NW_011345560.1:0-6934 GCF_000735185.1 Notothenia coriiceps | reverse complement strand
CCTTCTACAGGTGCTCCATTCCATAGAGAGGCCTGACCTTCTACAGGTGCTCCATAGAGAGGGTCCTGACCTTCTACAGGTGCTCCATAGAGAGGATCCTGACCTTCTACAGGTGCTCCATAGAGAGGATCCTGACCTTCTACAGGTGCTCCATAGAGAGGATCCTGACCTTCTTCCTGACCTTCTACAGTGCTCCATAGAGAGCATCCTGACCTTCTACAGGTGCTCCATAGAGAGGATCCTGACCTTCTACAGGTGCTCCATAGAGAGGTCCTGACCTTCTACAGGTGCTCCTAGAGAGGATCCTGACCTTCTACAGGTGCTCCATAGAGAGGGTCCTGACCTTCTACAGGTGCTCCATAGAGAGGATCCTGACCTTCTACAGGTGCTCCATAGAGAGGGTCCTGACCTTCTACAGGTGCTCCATAGAGAGGATCCTGACCTTCTACAGGTGCTCCATAGAGAGGATCCTGACCTTCTACAGGTGCTCCATAGAGAGGATCCTGACCCTGCACCACCCTCAATCGTAAGGCTTTACAGAGGGTGGTGAAAACTGCACAGAACATCACCAAAACGGAGCTGCCATCCATGGAGGACCTTTACTCCCAGCGGCTCAGGAAGAAATCCCTCCGGATTAAGATTAAGACCCCCATCACCCCAGCCACAAACTGTTCTGTCTGCTGCCGTCTGGCAGGCGGTACCGCAGCATCCGGACTAAAACCACCAGACTCAGAGACAGTTTCAATCCACAGGCCATATAAGACTGCTAAACACCTGAACTTCAATGTTTTGTTTATGTATTCATTACTCAACTATATATATATTGTATTTATAAGGTATGAGGTATTTTTAAGATTATCAGAGACTTTAAATATACAGGGTAAAATGATTCAAACATTTTAAACAAATAAAATACAACTTAAAAGATAAAACACCAAATATCAGTTTCAATTTGAGATCAGAGTATAGACATGTTGGTGCCGTGTCAGTTCTGTTTGGGGAGGGATTTCAAGAGGGATGGGTTAGCTAAGGAGAAGGCTATGTCCCCCAAGGTCCACAAATTATTTTTGATAAAATTGTTTCCCCTCCAATAACCATCCTCTGTTGACTATAAGGCACACAGCTAAAGCACATCATTCCAAAATCTATCAGTATTTAATGTCACGTTCTATTTTTTGCCATAGCCTAAACTAGCTTAGGCCGCTAATAATAGCAACAGCCAAACTCCATTAACTTTGTTTCTAGGTTGCCACGAAAGGTAGCACCCCTGACAGGGAAGGAGTCCCCTGTCATTCATCAGCTAGAGCCAGGCAGTGGTTCAGTGTTTCAGTGTTTCAGACCTCATGACGGGGCCTCAGGCTACAAGAGCAGAATTAGAGCTCACCACAGGACTTCCTGTCAGAGGCAGAGGTTCAGGATCAGGCCTCCGATGCATAATGGAACACCTGTGTAGCTCTTATGGCCCACTTTTAGTGGGGATACTCTTGTAGGAGCCATGAAACATGTATAGTAATTTGTTTTGTTTTAATATAAGATATTTGTTTTATCACTATTGATTGGTTGGCTTGGGTCACATGGATATGGGCGGCACTCATTATAATCCTGTTCCCCTGCGTGAGGTGGGTGTGTGGAAGAGAGGGTGACACAGGGCCGTTGTACTTTTTGTTGACCGCAAGATTTATGATTGCTTTGATCATTATTATTACAATAACTATGTCTGATCCCCGCATATTTTTCATTAAACTACATTACAATTCAACAGTGTTTTGATCACAGCAAATACTCTTTTTTTAGCGTGTCATACAATATCAAACAGGCCCGGCCACAGCCTCTCAGCGACTTTGTTTGTTTCCTGCTGTCGCTATAACTCAGGTAAAAGTCCTGTATTCCAAATGTTACTCAAGTACAAGTACAAAAGTATTGACATCCAAGTATACTTTGTACAAAAAGTAAAAGTACTCATTATACAGATTGCCCCATACTATAATAATATGTATCATATGTTTTAATTATAATTATTAATGTGTTATCAAGGGTTTAAAGGGTTGTTTATATTTCATATTATTTATAATCCAAATCTGCAAATTAACTAAAGCCTCTGAATTGTAATAGGGTAAGTAAAAAGTAGCGACAAATTGGAATACACAAGAAAAGTACTTTCCCTCAAAGGTGTATTTAAGTACAGTACTTGAGTAAATGTACTTACACAACTGCCTGCTGGTGGATCATCATTACTATCATTACATTACAATGTTCCTTATAAAAGCTTCTACCAAAAGCAACTTCCATATACTTAATACTGTGGACAATTCCCTCAGGAGTAGTTTGGTGTATTGCCCAAGGACACTGCAACATAATCAGTAGATGACAAGGTCGAATGTAATCACTTTTTCTTTTACACCTGTTTTTTGTTTTGTTTTAACCAACATTGCATTTATTTCTTCTGCGTTCTTGGGGAGCAGAAGTCAAAGGTAGAAGATAAACAGTATGTTATAACATCTCAATAATTATATTAAAAATGATATTTTACTTTAAAACTTCACAACCATAATTGCATTTACTTTCATGTTTTTTTTTATTTCTATAATGCTTTAAAAACTAGGTCAGGAACATTTCCACCATAAGCTGATTGCATTTATCCTTTATCTGTCTTTTCCCCCTCCGTCTCAGGGTATAAAGGACGATGTGCTGGATACATAAAATGCAGGGGGAAATATCAGAAACACCATATCAAAGCAGACCTGACTTGAAAGAATCTCTATTAAAATTACAAAAGGCTTCAGGGAAGTTTTATTAACACGTCACACCTAAACTGCAAAAGTCAAAACAAATGGCAAAGGAATATGCAAAGCTGTTAAAAAGCATTAAAAAAAATCTCTATTTCATTTGATATTTGACGACCAAACACACATGTCCAAGGCTCTGAGGGCTGACATGCTTTATCACCGCTCAAAGTGAACATCGTCTTTAAGCTTCATTTACATAATCACTATTTTTGCTCTGGCATGGACACATCCGTTTTCTGAGAGTCTCTTGGTTCCTCGACAACGCATACACCATGGCCCCCAGCGGGGCGAAGATAGCCAGGGATTTGATCACAGCCCCTAACACTTTGATCCAGAGTCCAGAGTCTGCTGATTTTCCTGGGACGAAGAGAATCGTGCGGGCATGGCTTTCTTCCTCACTTAATGGGTTCTTCATCCTGCAGGTGAAGGTTTTCACGTGTCCATGCACTTCCTCGATGATGTCCTTCTGCAACTCTTTCCACTCTCCGTCCCCCGTCTTCCAGCTGTAGGTGACGGGTCCGGCCCCGGTGGTGTCCCCTTCACAGGTCAGCTTACAAGGGCCTCTGGCTGTCAGAGGGGAGACCCTCACTTCCGGCTTGGGAACGTGTTTGATCATTACAGCTTTATATGTCTCACCTTGGACCTTGTTGTTAATCTCCACTGAATACACACCCTCGTCAGCTTTGGTCATGTTCTTGATCATCAAACGTCCAGTGTGTATATCCAGGGTGGCTGTGGCTATGTAGTAATACATACTTTCACAACAATCTACGTTACACATCCAGAGGATGCTGGTGATACTTTTGGAAGGAAAAGGCCTCAAGTACAACGTCAGACTGTTGCCCTCTTTGAAGTATATCTGTGTTTCTTGAGTAAAAGACGAGCTGAGCTCCACCAACAGCAGACAAAGCACGACCACTTTCTCCATGTTCACAGCTCAGTGCCGGACTGCAAGACTTTTTGATTTCACATCAGCTTCAGTCTATCAGTTTCTGTCACCAAATTACGCCGACAGCATTTCCTTCCTCTTTTTCAGAAGACTAATCTTCTTCTTTTGAAAAAGAAAACAACAAATGGGCAGAACCTCTAAAATCGTAGATGTAACCATCCCACTTAGGCCTTTTCACAAACTGCTTTCTCTTTTACGACAATCAGACATTGAAATATTCTTTCAGCTGATCTTTAAACCTTTTCACACCTTTTCCCGTATAGTGCAAACATCACTTAGTCTTGCCAACATAAATGTTACTGCAATTTCAGATGTTTGTTTAATTGAATTGCAAAATTATATTTATATGACAAATGTACTAGTATTTATATGTTATACATCTGTATTTAATCTATTTGATTTGTTATTGTGAAATGTTTTGATTGTTTGTTGAGTGTAATGTGTGTAGGGACTACAGATGGAAATGAGCTTTAGCTATAATCTGGCATGTACTGTATATAGCATCTCTTCTCTTCTTGAGATGTATGAATTTGTATTCATGGTCCTTGTTCAATAAAGATATATAAAGCAAAACAAAAAGATTATGCATGGGAAAAAGAACTTGTGTTTGAAATGTATTCTCAGAATTCAGAATTGTACGCCAAATGCTGTAATAAAAAGTATATATGTATGAAATGAATAATATATTAAATTGAAAAATTGAAAAAAACAAAATGGCTTTCGAAAGTTATCGCCAGGCCTCGGTTGTTTGCTGCTGTTGAACGGACATTGGTATTCTCTTCAACCTTTAAAATGTTCTTTGCAGCAGAAGTATAACAATTTAATCAATAAATTGATGTCAAATGATTGTATTGTGTTAAATGAGTCATCTATTGTAATTTGCTGTATAACACTACCCACATTCCCAGCAACATTCTCCTGTGTCGTCTCCAAATATAAACTTACATGTAGTAGCACTTCCTCTCAGGGCCTCGCTGGCCGAGCTGCGGTAGACGGCAAAAACAGCCACCTGGTACTCCGTCAGAGAGTTCAGGTAATTCAGCTCCACACTGTTCTCTGTTCCCTGCACCACCTTAAACACAGATCACACAGGGTGTTAGCATGAAAGCTGCAGAACTGCTTTACACTCAGATATGAAGATCGTACAGTCTTAGTATTAGTTTTGGCATTTCTAAAATGTTTCAGTCTGTCAGCAAGCTAGTTTTTTTGCCATGATTATTGCTGTTAATTATTTCAGCTACATCTCTGATATTTAAAAAATACTTTAATTAGCTCTGGTTCTGCAACCCTTTGGAAGACAGCAGCATTACAGTATGTACATCACAAATCATTGAATTATCCAAAAATGTGGTGTTTACTGGGGAACTTCATGTTGCTGTAGGCATTCGGCTCGTCTCCAAAGAGATTTAAATTGAGTGTAACTAGATCAGATAAGCTTTGATGAAACCTCAGTGTTCCTTGTGGGGAGACCGGGGCCATTCCAGCTGCACGTTATAATCCACATCAAAGGGACAGTGGATACAAATGAGAGGGAACTGTATAAGCATAAATATCAACTCAGAAAATTACAGCGATGCGTATTTGCAGTTATACAGGTAGGAAAACTTCCAACAACTTTTAAATCAATTTACCGCACAGGTTGTCAGGTTCCTACAGACAGACGACACTCAGACAGTTTATTAGGTACACCTATAGCTTAAATGATTGTACTCTGAGATCGATTCACACAGCATTATTACCAACGTCAGACTTAATGTGGTTTAGAAATAAAAACCTCTAATCTTGATGGGCTGATTTGGACTGGATAATCTAAGTCTGTATTTTACCAACACTATTCCCCTGATATGATGACAAGGCTTTGAGTGAAAGCTTTAAAAGGCAAAGAGAAAACCACAAACTTTGCAAAGAAACAAAAAAAAAAATCTGAGATGCCAACGATATGGGACTTTCACTAATTACACGATTCATATAATAATAATTATGACAAATGATGCATTTCTAAAGAGAGCTGATTCTGGTATTTAGCCTGACCTCATTTATATAAATAGGGTTTAAACAAATGTAACCTGTCTGCATCACATATTGGATCAAAGCGGCAGGGGGTTCTGGAACACTTTCTGATAGCAGAATAAAGTTTTGAAATGTTGGTGGGCATGGTGTAAAGAACCTGTAGAATTGTTACTTTTCACCTAAAAACCTATTGAAGTAAATCCTTACACACTTAGCTGAGCAGCCTCTATTAAAGTCCTGTCACTACATCAGTAATTAAGCGTTTTTGTTATCGTCTGCTGGGAATACAGAAACAAAGTTACACCAATTAAGAGACTGTAAGGAAACCCACTCTCATATTTGACGAGAAGCAAGGGACTCAGATCTACCACATAGTAACCAGAGAGTTGTAAAACAACTCCAATGAAACTTAAATTCTTCTGGCATTGACAAGATCCTTGTGGCAAAAAAAAACAACTTCTATCAGCAACCAAGTGCAAGAAGTATGAGAATCACAGGAGTTAGTGCAAGAATACATGTAAACTGTAGTGATCATGTAAGAGAATGTAAAACATAAAGTCATTTCCATCCTTGTGTTATAGATTTAAAAAGTAAATATTGCAGGTACTTTTTCTTCCGGCTGTCCTCCACTGGCTGGGTAGTAGACCACGCGGTATTTCTCCACCTGGCCCGACGCGTGCGTCCATCTCACCCGGAAGGTGCGGGCAGTGATCTCTGATGTCACCAGGTCGCGGGGCGGCTCCATAGAGGTGGGTTGGGGGTCAGGTTCTCTTCCCACTGGAGAACAAGCAGAGAAAAATAAAGAAAACATCTATTTCATGTTGGATTTACTCTCAAATGTTGAAATACTTAACGGACAAAATAAACAAAGAGTGGGATTATATCGAACAAATGGAATAATATTAATATTAATAATTGTAATAATATAGTATAGTTTGGTATATCGTGCATTCGACAGAGTTATTTGAAATGTATTATTATTGTTATCATTATTATTAATGTTCATGTTTTTATAGTTATTTATATATTGTATTTTATTTATTTATTTTATTTGTCCACATGGGAAGATTTGGTATGCAATTTAAAGATAAGGTATTCATTGTGACAGTTATCTTTTTTCCTCTTATTTATTTGTATCTCGTCTGTTCTTCATTCAAAAGAAACAAACAAACTAGAGGAAAATAAATGG